>NC_092212.1:80835710-80900008 GCF_043381705.1 Parasteatoda tepidariorum | reverse complement strand
AACTTTATATATATATATATATATATTATTTATATATATATATTATATATATGTATATATATCATGCCTGTAGAGGTTTTGTTGGTTGACAACATCAAAATTTAAATCTGCAAAGGGACTTTATTATCAATCCACGTTTAGTTCACTTTTTGTCAAGTTCTAGAGTTTGAAACTGAATTGCTCTGAGCTTGTTGACAACATATGTTTCAAGCATTTCCTATCCACTAAAATAAAAATTTACAACGCCAAAATTAATTATTTATCCATCTACAATTTAATCCCTTTCCGAGTAGCTAAAGTGTGCTCTATGGCATTCTGTCATTTTCTCACCGCTACAAGAACGGTTTAGAACGTCCTCTTATCGTCAAATATAATGAAGAGACAATCGAACTTTTATCATTTTCCAACTAAGTAAAAGCGCTGAAACTTTAATTGAAGTTCTAAGCTTGGACAACTGTCCCCTAACAAGAACAATTCTTCCCCAAATGGTACAAAAGTGATTTATCACTAATCAAAATTCTGACAACTTTCCACCCTAAACAAAGCCAAGAGGCCCAAAAATAAAAATAATATAAAATTAATGATAAAATACTATTCACTACAAAATAAAGAACATCGATCACAGGTTACGCATTGGCAAAATGGTTGTTGTCAAATTTATTTTTGGAAAAGAAACTTTATTTTGTTTTCATCTTGGATATCTTTAACTGTTAATCCAGAACTGCTCGGTACAGAATTTTGCAGACATATTTAAGCGCAGCCCAGACACATTCTGTGTAAATTCTTTTGATGACTGAATAGACATTAAACAGTCAATCGAGATCAATATTAACATTTTCGGATTAGCACAATGGTGTTTGATGGAGATTGTAAGCTGCGTCATACACCTGTTTCGGATTCACACATGATCATACACAAGTTCATACACACATGATCATACACAAGTTCATATATGAAATATGATTTGAAAGCTAGGCTTTTTTTTCAATTCTACATGAATGGTGAATAAATTATTTATATTGCATGGAAGACAGTCTACGATCTTGTGCAAATTATTGGGTACGTTGACAATGGATCCTTTTATCCCTAACTGGTGATCAACACCCAGTTCTAGTATTTGCGTGAAAGGGGTTCGGAGAGTCACCTTTCGCTTTTCGGTAGGGTTCAGTTGTCTCAACCACTTTGGTACTTCAGTACGGGACGGGCTTCATGCTTGCGTTTGCGAACGGAATCCTTTCGTTTTTCCGTTTGTGTGTAACGCAAACACATTAATAAATAGAAATAGGTATATAAATAGGTATTCTCGTCTACGCTCTTTGGCTTTTTCAGCCTTGGTAAGTTTAGGCCTTGGCATCGTTTTTCGTCTTGCTTCCACTCTAACTTTTGGAACCGTGTCAATCAGTTTGGACCCTCTTTATTTGTGATATTTACCTGAATTAGTATTGAAAACGATCCAGTTTGAACTGAAGATTAGAATTTCTGATTCTTAATTAAAACAATAAAAACAAAAATATCGCTCAAATGATGAAATTCTCAATTATTCGCAACTCAAGAAGTATTTATGGGATCTCTCTGGTTCCATATCTCAAAAATAAACTCACCAACTTCATGTTCAAAATTAAAAGTGAAAAAAAGAATTCTAAAAAAATTATCAAACAGCAGCTGTCGCCATAGCAACGCATGAGCGCTGTTTACTATTACTCTTGATTTTTGTAGTTGAAAAGAAAGGATGTCATGAAATCCAAACCCATTTTGCCAATGGGTAAAAAATATATAAATGAAATAAAAAATTTAAAACTTACGTTTTATATTCTTTTTTAAAAAAAAAACAGGAAAGTAGTTTAATTTTGTCAACTTAAATCGGAAGTGTGCCGTACATCTATTTCGAAATAAACTTTAATCCCCTTCAACTCTTTTTTTTAATCAATTTTTTTTCAGATTTAACAAAGATAAAATTATTATTTTCTCTTTTTAAATGCATTTGAAAACTGCAGATTATAAATTTTTAATTTGATTACTTGAAAACAATGTTTAAAAATAAATACTACACAATGTTTAAAAAAGACAAGTTTGTATTGCATGCAAGCAGATTTAAGAAAGATAAAATTATTATTTTCTCTTTTTAGATACATTTGAAAACTGCAGATTATAAATTTTTAATTCGATTACTTGAAAACAATGTTAGAAAATAAATACTATACAATGTTTAAAAAAGACAAGTTTGTATTGCATGCAAGCAGATTTAAGAAAGATAAAATTATTATTTTCTCTTTTTAGATACATTTGAAAACTGCAGATNAAGACAGTCTACGATCTTGTGCAAATTATTGGGTACGTTGACAATGGATCCTTTTATCCCTAACTGGTGATCAACACCCAGTTCTAGTATTTGCGTGAAAGGGGTTCGGAGAGTCACCATTCGCTCTTCGGTAGGGTTCAATTCTCTCAACCACTTTGGTACTTCAGTACGGGACGGGCTTCATGCTTGCGTTTGCGAACGGAATCCTTTCGTTTTTCCGTTTGTGTGTAAGGCAAACACATTAATAAATAGAAATAGGTATATAAATAGGTATTCTCGTCTACGCTCTTTGGCTTTGGCTTTTTCAGCCTCGGTAAGTTTAGGCTTTGGCATCGTTTCTTTATTGCTGGGATCCCATATCTCAAAAATAAACTCACCAATTTAATGCATAGCAAAATTAAAAGTGAAAAAAAGAATTCTAAAAAATTATCAAACAGCAGCTGTCGCCATAGCAACGCATGAGCACTGTTTACTATTACTCTTGATTATTGTAGTTAAAAAGTGAGGATGCCACGAAATCCAAACCCCTTTTGCCAATTGGTAAAAAATATATAAATGAAATAAAAAATTTAAAACTTACGTTTTACATTCTTTTTAAAAAAAAAACAGGAAAGTAGTTTAATTTTGTCAACTTAAATCGGAAGTGTCCCGCGCATCTATTTCGAAATAAACTTGAATCACCTTCAACTCTTTTTTTTTAATCAATTTTTTTTCAGATTTAACAAAGATAAAATTATTATTTTCTCTTTTTAAATGCATTTGAAAACTACAGATTATAAATTTTTAATAAAGATAACAGATTTAACAAAGATAAAATTATTATTTTCTCCTTTTAAATACATTTGAAAATTGCAGATTATAAATTTTTAATTTGATTACTTGAAAACAATGTTTAAAAATAAATACTATACAATGTTTAAAAAAGACAAGTTTGTATTGCATGCAAGCAGATTTAACAAAGATAAAATTATTATTTCCTCTTCTTAAATGCATTTAAAAACTGCAGATTATAAATTTTTAATAAAGATAACAGATTTAAGAAAGATAAAATTATTATTTTCTCTTTTTAGATACATTTGAAAACTGCAGATTATAAATTTTTAATTTGATTACTTGAAAACAATGTTTAAAAATAAATACTATACGATGTTTAAAAAATACAAGTTTGTATTGCATGCAAGCAGATTTAAGAAAGATAAAACTATTATTTTCTCTTTTTAAATACATTTAAAAACTACAGATTATAAATTTTTAATTTGATTACTTGAAAACAATGTTTAAGAATAAATACTACACAATGTTTAAAAAAAGACAAGTCTGCATTGCATGCAAGCAAAATGCACAGATTTTAGTTATACTGCGTCAAATTTCATTTTTTTTCATGCATCAAAAACTAAAGCGAAATTTTCATTTTAGTAGGGGAGAGTCGGGTAGCCCCGCCCAGCAGGTACCCCCGCCCACAGTCAATTTCTTATGTATAGAATATTTTTTCAAGTCAATGGGCCATCGGACATTAATTGTTATATTGAAAAAAGATTATTTTCAAAGTTTCAAGTATTTATGCAGCTGGTAACAAGGTAAACAATAGTTTTGTAAATATTTTGAATACAGTAGTCTTGAAATTAAGAAAAATTGATTGAATGTTTAGATTAAACTTCATTTTAATACTAAAAAAATAATTTTTTCTATACATACAGCATGAAAGTATGTAGTCTTAAGTTTAATTTGCACAAAGAAAGAAGTTTATATTTGAAAAATTGTTCGAGTAATTGCAAATTTACAAAAAAATTGGATTTCGGGTAGCCCCGCTCACATGAATGTCGGGTATCACCGCCCAATTTTATTTCGTCGATAAATGTACGGTTGCAAAGATTATTATTTTATTGCTTCAAATTTGAATGTTATATGCATTTTTAACAACAAATATATGTTTTAATATTATATGAAACATAAATTTATATATTTAAAAATGAAAAATTAAATATTTTTAAAATGTAATTGATATATCCAAATTAAATTTAATATCAAGAAATCATAAATATTATGATAAGCTATTCGCTTACTTATTTATTTTCACTTATTTGAGAACGAATCAGTCTACAGAAGCATTTGAAAGTAATCAAAATACAAAGTAAATTTATAATTTTTTAAGAAGCATTTTATATTAAGTTTATAAGAAGAGATCAACCAAATAAGTTTATGTTGAAAAAAAAAACTATTGTTATTAATTATTGTTACTTAAATTAAATTATTTTCGTTAAATATTTAATATAAATTTATATTAATATTATAAAATATTAATATACATTAATAATGATAAAAAGTATGACATTTGTTGTTAATAAATGATAGAATTCACTAAAAGTATATAAATATGTAATAAATAAAATAATTTTGCGATAAAAATGATAAATGAGGTTTATCTATTGTCAATACATTGGTCATTCTCATTTACACCTGAAAAAACAGTCAAAAAACATAACTTTTGTAACTGGGCGGGGCTACCCGACACATTTTGAAAAGAGCTGAAAACATGTTTTTTTTAAATTTCTATTTTTTTAAGTTAAACTATTCTTTTTTTGGTTTATTCTTTTTGCATTATTTAATTAGATGATAAAACAATAGAAACATACAAAAATATTGATTATTACTCAATGTTATACAGAAATATAAGCAATGCTCCTTAAGTGAGCGGGGCTACCCGACTCTCCCCTATATGTAATCATAAACATGCTTCTGTTGACCATTGTATTATCAACTTTTAACCACGTCAAGCCACAAAGATTGAGCAACATTTTATCGTGAATAAATCTACTACTCTTGCGGATAAATAGGGAAAGATTCATCTTAATAGGGGAAAATAAATTATGGTTGAGGGAAAAATATATTCCTCGCAGCTGCTGGTTATTCGAAGTTCCAGAATAAATTATGGTATTTTTCTACTCTCGTAGATTGAAAGTTGCTCAATTAAACTTTCAACAGAATACTTCAACCAAAATATTCCTAAAATTTTAAAATATATTGCAGAGTAAAATGTTAAAACTATTAATTAGTTATGAATTTTAATTTCCCAAAGATGCTTAGATAATTTTAGAGCAATATAATAATAAGCCATATTTTCAAATTCTTCAGAAAAGCCCTTTTGGGGGAAAAACGTCACGATTTCTACGTAGTCATAAATATATTTTTACGTATTGTACTACCATCTAGCATAAATTCTGAAACATTTTAGTTATTTATCTGGAAACGATACTTCGGAAATGTTTGGTATAAAAATGCGACCTTCGGAAAAAAAGTATCTTTTCACTGTTAAATAAATATTCCCAAAAAAATGCAGCGTCAAGATGTTACTTGGTTAAGAACTGCATTTGCATCAAAGATTTGCAATTTCAAAATAGCTTCTGACATGTTTCAAGCTCTGAATAATAGGCGCCCATTTTCAAGACTTACCAGGATAAACAAATGCGAATAAGGATAAACAAAAGTGAATATAAAGAAATATAAAACACAGTTGCAGCAAAAAAGGAGAACTCTTATTCTGTAAACTCAGAGTTTAACTTCGTCCGCTTGCTTGCTGTTAACATTGGATTTAACCCTTCTATTGCACTTGCTAAACTCCCCAGACTAGAACGCTCCTCTTCTTCCAATCCTTACAGAGAGCTTATTACTAAAGAATTTTTTTATCTCGTTTGTTATAAAATTGCAACTATCATCCCCCGTTTCAGTTTTAAAGTCATTTTCATGCCTGTTAACAAAATCAAATTTATGACTCTTACTGATAATATTAGCTTTGATAATATCTGGGGTATTTACCACATTTCTTGTCGGTGCGACCTTGGCTACATCGGACAAACTAGACTCGCTTTAAAATTTAGACACACGATAGTTATGACCGTTATCAAGAATATGAGAAATCATCAATTGCTGCACATTGTTGGAATCTTGGACCTAAATTATTATTTCCATCCCAGTCACATCATCTCATCTTGATGCCCGGGAATCTTGTTTTATTCATATGAATGCTGATTCCCTTGTTAACGACATTAGTTCCTAACCACTTCTCTATAATGTGTAGAAATGCATTTCATCCCGATTTGCCTCACTCGGCTACTGTGGTTTTTGTTGCTTTGCTTTTCATCTTGTTTTTTTCTCTCGGGTACTGTAGTTTTCCAGATATATTTCTCATCTTTATTTTTCCATTGCTCTTCGGCAACTTTACGTTTTATACTTCAAATCACTTTTGTTTCTTCTCATTCAAGTCTGGCAAGTCTTGAAAATGGGATCCTGTTTTAAAGCGTGTCGACTGTTAATTCCAACTAGTGTATTTCTATAGCGAATGAAATTTTTAATAAAATAATATTTTCTCACTATGTCGCCGTAATATTTACAGATAATAAAGTTAAATTTATTGAAAAAATTCGATGAATTATAGTTCGATTTATTAGTGTGTAACTAAATTACAATTCTAATTCTATATAGCATGATTTGATGAAATAAAAAAACTTGCTTCTGGCAACTACTGTATCATTATACTGTCGTATCCAGTCATGAAACTAAACCCATTTATGGATTAAACGACACTCAGAAACGATCAGTACTTTTTATTAGTTTTATTGCTTTCCCCAAACCGGAAATTGTTTCAAAGATTGGGGCAACTTTATCGTTAATAAATCTATCACTTTTGCGGATAAATGGGGAAAAACTCCATCTCAATTGGGGAAAATAAATTATGTTTTAGGGAAAAGTACATTTTTCAAAGCTGCTGCTGCTTATTCAGGAGTTCCAGTATCATTACAGCATTTTTCCACTTCCGCAAAATGATGAATGGTTGCTTAACTAAACTATCAACCGAAGACCTCTAGTTTAAATGACCCAAACCATTAAAAGATCCTAAACTTTTCGAAATATATTTGCATGTAAAAACAACAAATTAGTTTTGAATTCCCTATTTTCTCAATTAGTGAATCAATTAGTGCTCGTCTCATAATTAGATGTTGCCTACCAATTTATTTAATGGCTTCTTAAGCTTTTATCAGATCAATTAATTATTTTATGAATAATTTTTAAAAATGATAGTTCTCTCCTTTTATTTCTAATTGCTGAAACTGAATTTTTCTTCATCTTTGTTTGCAATCTTATGCGAATGATAATTTAAAATAGGAAATTAATTTATGATTGGGTGTCTTCTTGCAACTAATTGTTTAAACGAGTTCAGCAAAATTTTTTTTTTCAAATATGTATTCTTTAGATTTGTGTATGATATTTAATCCTGTAATAAATTTGCGAAACAATTTTAAAAAATATTTCCTTTTGAAACTAATGAGCTCTAAGAACATTTATTAATTGATTGTTGATGACTTTAATATTAGTTGGAAAAGTTTATGGTTTCATATTAAATTTTTTTTCATTAAATTTAATTAAAACATACAATATATTACATGTATGTTTATGCAATTATAAACATGCATATCATATTTTTTTATCAATACTTTCACCACAGTATATTTTTATTAACATTTAAAAAAAATATTCTAAGTTAAAATTACAGTCTTTCTTATTCAAAAAATTTCAAACCAAATTATAATACTATTTGTGAAGAATAATCAAATTAATACATAATAAGTTGACGTTTTCCTATTTTTTGCTTTCGAGACATATTTTTCAAGTTGAAAAAAAAAACATCATTTAAAGTTTTAGCATCAAAGTATTAGCATAAAATAATGCGAAGTTTGGTTTTCTGTTTACATTTTGGTAACTACATATTTTTTTTCTGTTTAAGAATTAAACAGGAGAACATATATTTTGCTCTATTTATACAAATACTTAGTCTTGCCTAATTCAGATGTGGATATTTCAAATCTAAAACTAGTTTTGATTCTAAAGCTTTATTTTTTATTAAACTATATTTATTGTCTATTTTTTTCGAAATGTACAAGTTTATAAACAAGTTTATAACAGGGGGGGGGGGACTCTTAAATGTTCTAACGAACTTCTAGGGAGGGTTAGGGCACATTATTAGGATTGAAATTTCACAGTAACAGGTACCTGGAGATATCTTAAGTGGCTAAGGGCGCTTTCCTATTGTGGACTATTCAGAGCTCAAAAACCATTTAAAGTGTAGAGTTCACTAGATCAGACCGGCGGATCGGAATACCGAACTTGCGACCTCTCATCCTGATATTCTTTCTGCTGTCAGAAATTAACTGCAACTGACTGCAGGATACTGATGTCGTAATTATTCATCACACATTTTCTCCAGTATATATATGCATCTGTGAAACCACAAAACTACTACTACTCTGTTATACTCTATTTTGAATTTTAATTTGTTTTCAAGTTAGTCACGCAACTTTTGTGACTCTATCATTTTCCAGGAAAATAAAAGTGTTTATTTTTATCTGGTGATTGTTTTGATGTTGTCTTTGGTTCCGTAAAAATGTAGGAACGCTATTACTCGTTCCCACATAATGGTGACCCGGACGTGATCTAGTGAACTCTACAAAAGTTTCAGCATCGAAGTATTATTATAAGAAATTAAACTAAATCGTATTTCCCGTTTTTATTTAGATTACAAAATAGTTTTCTCCCATTTAAGGCTAATCAATTGCATATAAGAACAGATTTTCAGAGAGTGAAAAACAGATTTTCGTGTTCCAGGTTTCCCTAATGCAATATCTACTGACGCTGTTTCGTAAAATATTATTCAATAAAGAAGTACTAAAACGAATATTAGCTCAAATTAAAATTTTGAACTTTGTATGATCATAAGAAAAAGAGCTTATAAATGTTTTAATAAAAGAGTCAATATTAATGATAACATTCGAAAATCATCCGATTGACTAAGATATCTGCCTTAGTCATCACTGAGTTAAATATTAATATCAAACAATAAAATTCTCTAAATTTTTTAAAATTTAAATTTAGGAGCAATAGTGAGAACTTCACTTAAGTAAAATAGCAATGTAATTGACATGCCTCACAAGTTCATGCCTTATGCGAATCTGTAAAAAAAAATTTCTAAGATACATTGTTCAACGTTTCGCTATCTCAGCATTTCGCTCCGCTAGAACAAATTGAGCCATATATCATTTTCTTTGCGGGAAGCTTACTTTTTAAATTTGTATTACATTTGTGGAATGTTACATTTGGTATAGTTGTATTGCATGAACAGGGTTCACAACATTTGACTTATTATTTTAAATTCAGACCGAACCAAAGTTTAAATATTTAAAATTGACTTTTTAAATTATCTAAAATATTGCAAAAACTTACCTAAATTAAATAGTACTAGTGGATTACTAGATTGCTAATAATGGATTCTATTCACCTAGAGGAATTATTAAATTAATATTATTATAGTGGAATTGTAGAATATTCTAGCAAAATTATTTAATTTGCATAATTGAAGTGGAATAGAACAAATGATGTCTTAGTGGAATTATAAAACTTGAATACAGTGGGGTTATTTAATTTATACTATTGGAGTGGATAAATATAATTCGTAATGTTATAGTGGAATATTTGCAAATGAATAATTTTTTTTTTCGTTTTTTGCGTAAAAAATAATCTTACATAACTGGGAAAATATGTTTTAAAAAATCTGAGTAGTAAGATACATCTATTTAAAAAAGATTAAGATTCATCTATTAAAAAGATTCCATTAAATATTTTCTTTAAAGCATTAAATTTCAAGTACTACAAAGCAAAGGTACAATTTATTTTCAGTATCGTTAATTATGTCGAATGAAGTATCATTATCGATCTTTATTTCATTAAATAATCGAGAGTTATAATTAGAGAATAAAGTAATTAAACAATGGTAGCAAGGCAACAAATCTATGTAGTTTATGTGATTTTAAAGCGTTTGATATTTTATAAATGTTCATACTTGAACTTTAATTCATTAGCTTTCCATTAAATATTTTCTTTAAAGCTTTAAATTTCAAGTACTACAAAGCAAAGGAACAATTTATTTTCAGTATCGTTAATTATGTCGAATAAAGTATCATTATCGATCTTTATTTCATTAAATAACCGAGAGTTATAATTAGAGAATAAAGTAATTAAACAATGGTAGCAAGGCAAATCTATGTAGTTTGTGTGATTTTAAAGCGTTTGATATTTTTATAATTGTTCCTACTTGAACTTTAATTCATTAGCCTTCCAAAACTATTTAAAAATTTTAATTCCGATTTTTAGGAATGAAGTTATAGTAGTTGCTATCAGACGAAACCGGAAGTAAACTGCCGAGAACGACATTAAAAAGTTTTTTGTAATACTTTTAGTATTTTAGCCCTTCTTGCTTTGATTAAATTATATTTTTAAAACAAAAAAGAATTCAATTTTAGAATTTAATTTTTGTTATCAGAATTTTTTGACATTTTAAACGTATTTTCTATAGCAATGCAAGCTTTCACTTTGCGTACATACACTTTGTAAACATACATTTTGCATACATAATACAAAAAACGTTTATGTAAGCGGCGTTTTGAACTGAAATCTAAGACGAAGAATCTGATCTGAAATCTAAGTGGGAATTTGACATTTTTATCAATCTTTAAGTAAGAATATTTATAATTTTCTTTAAAAATTCAATAATAAACAATATTTTTAATTCTATTTTATTGTCTTTTGGCAGTTTTTAAAATTTTAGATCAAAACTCAGGTAATCACATAATTGATCTAGAAAAAGTTTTGAAAATTATTCATTACAATTTGTTGAAGATCTGTTAGCATGACATAAAAAGAATTTTCCATTTATTTTATAAATTTTTAAATTTTTCGTAAAATTTGTAATTTTAGAGCCCCTGCTTACCAAAAAAAATTTAATCGTAATCAAGATTTTTTTTTTAAAAAAAAGGAAAGAAAAGTCAAACCAGGCGGCTACCTCAAAGGTGTATAAATTCAAATTTACTGATAATGAGAAAGCGTTCTTTCATGAATATTTATTTTCAATGCTTGAATTTAATACCAATATTGGCTAAAACGTTGCTTCTAATGCTTACTATAGATATATTTATTTCGCATGCACGTTACAAGTACTCTTTCAATGAAATAAAAGTCTTCAATAGGCTTGAATGAATTTATCTCTTTCGACAGGAACTGGTTAATGAATCTTGTCGAAATCACTTAAAATGGACACCACTTCAATTAGAGTTCTGGAGAAAGCCATCAATAATTGAAAATCAATGTATTTAACGTTTACGTTTTATTGAGCTATAATTACATGCATTATATATTACAATTTTTATTGTAAAAGAATTATTTCATTCCTATACCCTTTTGGCTGAACTATGCAATAGTATTACTGTGGTGTAATTTTTGCAGATGGAGAATTATTTTGTTTGCGCTTTATACGTACACTGTGAGAAATGGATATTCAAACTTCACAAAATTTTCTTCGTTTTTAAGGAAACCTTTCCAAGTATATGCGCCCATCGAACATTTCGTCAAAGTGACGAAATAACTATCTTAACTTCTTAGAGGAAACAAATTTCATCAATAGTAAAGAACATTTCATAAATCAATTCTTTTTTTCAACAAAAAAAACTCGCTGTCCTTAACGTATCAAAGTTTTCTAATTGTCACGTGGGCTCAAATAATTGCGTCAATCTTACCTTAATAACACAAGAAAAACAAATAGAACAGAGAAATAATTTACACTTATGCCCGAAACGGGACTCAAACCCGGGATCTTCCTGGTATGAGGTCAACTCCTTGACCACCATAAAACCGATCGGCTTATTTAGTTTTTTTTTTTTTTTTTTTTTTTTTTTTTTTTT
Organism: Parasteatoda tepidariorum; assembly: GCF_043381705.1. NCBI lineage: Eukaryota > Metazoa > Arthropoda > Arachnida > Araneae > Theridiidae > Parasteatoda > Parasteatoda tepidariorum. The sequence continues at coordinate 80,887,927 of NC_092212.1, read as the reverse complement.
TTTTTTTTGATCGTCTATTCTTCATTCTAGTTTCGTCGCTCTAGCTAACAATCTCTCACAATGCTCTACGATAAGTTTCAAATTGTGGAAATATTTTCGTCAATATTTTTGTTCTCGTTTTATCACTCATCACGTGAATTTGTGACGAAATAATTCTCAAAATTAGTGAAATGTAGCTCAAGAATTTCTGAAACATCAAAAGTGAGAGTTTTTTATCCGAGAGTGTAGTAAAAAATAAATAATATTTTTACATAATAGCAAAATTTTGTTGAAAAAAATTCTCAGCGTAAAGAAACGTTCGTTAGTAAATGTTTGAAAGTAAAAGTAATGATTTCATTAGATTTATATTTCAAACATGTTCTTTATAATATGAATACCTATTAACCTTAAAATAATATCAAATATGCAAGTACACTGCAATAAATCCTGGATCAAATAACGGTTTAAAGTATCGGTACTTTGGATGCATCATCCTTAAAATCCCTTTTTGCCGTAAAATATAATATCGTAATTTTAAAATATAGTACCGTAATTTTAAAATATAGTACCGTAATTTTAAAATATATTACCGAAATTAAAGTGATTCAGTGATTTACGTTAATTATTACTATAAAATTTACGGCATATCAAATTTCTTGTACAGTAACATATTTCGGTAAAATGGATTTTACGGTATTTTGTACATTTCACTGTATTTTGTTCTTTGAATTTTTCACATTGTATAAGTATTAAATCTCAAAAGTGACAAAGTAAAAATATTTTTTTTGCTAACTTATTTCAATCAAAAATAAAAGTATTGCAAACTATTGTAAATTTGTAAAATTTCATAATTTCAAGTAGTAAGGACTGAAAAACGGAAAATAAGTAACAGGGATAATACTTTCGCAAAGATATTGTCACAAAGATAATACTTTCCTACACGAGTATTCATCATTATTGAATTGAATAAAAATTTATTGTATATATTTCTTATTATTGAATTTAATAAAAATATTGGCGAAAATTTAATTTCCTTGGCATGCCTTATAGATATTATTGCTTTATATAAGCATTACAAGGAAATATCGACAGTACTAACAAGATAAAAACTTTTCAATAAGGATGAATGGACTTATCTCCTTAACTAGATGGATACTGTTGCATGAATCTTGTCGATAGCACTTAGCACAGTCACCATTCTAATTAAAGTTCTGGAGAGAGCAATCGATAACAAGAAAATCGTTGTACTTAATCTTTACTGTTAACTGAAGTGGTGATAATAATTACGCGTAATTTTTATTCGATCAATAAAAAGTTTTACTGAAAGACTAATACAGTTTAAAGATTTTCCTAAAATGCTTTTGCACAATCTAAACTTTACAAAATATGCATTGTTTTACAAAGGGGTACATTATGTTTCGGTCTCAAATAATTTCTACATTTGAATTTTTATGTACAAGTAAGTGAAAGTACTATAGATACTTTCTTTTTTTTATTTTTGGGTTCATATTTAGCTTGCATGTTTGATGAGTGTTATCACCTAGTTTAAAATAAACTGACTATCTCTAAACTCATTACAAATAGTTTGGCACTGCCCTCTGGTGTATAATTCGAGAAATAAACATGACTCTGGGCTTGACAAGTGGATTGTTTAAATCTTTTTGGAGAGTTCCTTTTAAAATTACGCCCCAGAAATATCATGGGCACGAGATAAATAGAGAGTGAAACTCTACCCAGTACTTTCAATGGCAGCGGAAGAGGTTAGGAACCTTTTCTGGAAGGGGTTAGGAACTTTTCTCCTACATAAGAATTTAATTTAATTAATTTAATTTAATTGATTTAATTTTTTTCCGCAAGCATAAAAGAGAAATAGCCGAATTAGTTTATCCGATTGAATTTAATTTCAATATTTCTTCATCTCCCTTTCATATTTTAGTACGGTAGAAATTATAATTTGTGTTTGTTGTGATATCTACCAACATAAATTTACAAACATTGTGGGGAAAAGGGGTGGTTTGTTTGAAATCTAAGGGATTACTTTTCATAATCACAAGCTATAGCTTTAATGGAGTGAAGCTAATTCCATTTCAGTCATAATACCGATCGATTGCTTTCATATGTACTATAATAAACGAGACATTACTCGAAAAGCTAGTATTAATTTGACCTTAAAATCTGTCGTTTAACGCCACTGTATCTTGGATAATAGAATTTCCCTGTCTCCTGAGTTCTAACATTCAGGTGATTTGAAAATTAATTTAATCACATAAGGGAATTCGAATAGCACATTGCACAATTTGCATAAATTTCAAAATTTGGAAACTAATTATTTATAGTGATTTCATGGTTACAGTTAATTATATAAGTATGAGCAATACGAATAGCTGATTTTAGCAAGGTTCTTGTTTCAAAGTTCGAAGCATTGCTTTTGGATCAATGATATGATGTTTCTAAATACTAACTACTAATCTAATTCGATTATTCAAATCAACAGATATAAATCACTGAGATTAGAATAAACTGATTCGTTGATTCGTATTACTGATTTATATCACTGATTTGAATCAACTGATTTGATTAAAGAATTCTAATTTACTTATTTCAAGTGATAACGTGTGTCCTTAATTTGAAAACAATGATTTTATTTTATGATTGATATTACTTAGAAACATCTTATCAATGATTCCGAAGCAATGCTTTTGGATCATTGATAAGATGTTTCTAAATACTAGCTACTAATCTAATTCGATTATTCAAATTAACAGATTTAAATCACTGATTCGTATCAACTGATTCGTTGATTCGAATTACAGATTTATAGCACTGATTTGAATCAACTGATTTGATTAAAAAATTCTAATTTACTTATTTGAAGTGATAACGTGTGTCCTTAATTTGAAAACAATGATTTGGTTTTACTTAGAAACATCTTATCAATGATTCCGAAGCAATGCTTTTGGATCTTTGATAAGATGTTTCTAAATAATACTAATCTACTAATATAATCTACTAATATAATCTAATAATATAATCTACTAATATCTACTAATATAATACTAATCTACTAAATAATACTAATCTCTACTAATATAATTCGATTATTCAAATCAACAGATTTAAATCACTGATTCGAATCAACTGATTCGTTGATTCGAATTACAGATTTATAGCACTGATTTGATTGAAGAATTCTAATTTATTTACTCCAAATGATAACGTGTGTCCCTAGTTTGAAAACACTGATTTGATTTTATGATTAATATTAATAATTTTAATCAACTAATTTGTCTTAATTATTACAATTTACACAATTGTAAAAAAAGATTTGGTAGTAGTCAAATATTGCAAGTCTACATACATTAGGTCAAAAAAATAAAAATAAGGAATTCATTAGTAAAAAATAAATAAATATCTAATAATACCAAATTCTATTTCCCTCCAAATTCTAACGCGAATTCCAAATTCAAACACCAAATTCCATCTTTTACCCCTAGAGGCGGTATGGCTTTCAAGACTTAAAAATGAACACCTATTTTTTTTCTGCAGATTCGGATTCTCCAAAAAAAGGTAACCCTATTTGACTTGTAAGTTTATCCATTTTGCTTCACAGATGCCACAGTAAGCTACAAAATTAAAATAGGGTAAAAACTGTTTAAAATGATGAATTTCAAGACCCATCAGATTAAGAACACAAAAATAGACATGTTTACTTTTTTATCGATTCTTTCTAAATCTTTTTTCGAAACAAATACCCAAAAAATTTCATATTAATTAACTTACTCCATATAGTTTTTAAAAAGTGCTACAAACTGTTTAAAATGGTGTATCTCACTATCTATCAGATTAAGAACACAAAAATAGATATGGTTCAATTTTTTAACGATTCTTTATTAATTTAATTCATTGGTTTGCTTGTTTGTTTTTTTTTGTTTTTTTGAAAAAAATGTCTAAATATTTCATTTTCCAAATTAATGTTTAAATCTAATGGATTTCGGAAATATCACCATTTTAAATAGTTGAATAGTTAAGAAACTGATTAAAATCAAATGATTATAGACCTGTCGACAAGTAAAATTCCGATGAAAAACAAATACGTATTTTCGAAATAATGATCAAGTTCCCTAACAACAATTTTACCATATTTGAGTATTGAGTTGGGTTTAAAATTGTCCTAATATGGGTCCAATAAGAACATGCACCGAGGGACTAATATTGGTATATATAGATTTTTTAATATTGGTCCTAGAATGACTTTTAATATGGGGCAATAACAATTCTAAATAAGGCCGCATTGGTGAAAAAATGGCTGTAAAATAGCGAGGGAAGTGAACAATTCTATATAGGACAAATATTGGTTGAAATGTGGCTGTAAAATATCAGGTGAATTGAACGACTCTATATTACACAAACATTGGTTGAAAAGTGGCTGTAAAATATCAGGTGAATTGAAGGAGTCTATATAGGACAGATACTGGTTGAAAAGTGGCTGTAAAATATCAGGTGAAATGGACAATTCTATAAAGGACTGATATTGGTTGAAAAGTGGCTGCAAAATATCAGGTGAATTGCACGAGTCTATAAAAAACTGATATTGGTTGAAAAGTGGCTGTAAAATATCAGGTGAATTGAAGGAGTCTATATAGGACAGATATTGGTTGAAAAGTGGCTGTAAAATATCAGGTGAATTGAACGAGTCTATATATAGGACAGATATTGGTTGAAAAGTGGCTGTAAAATATCAGGTGAATTGAACGAGTCTAGGACAGATATTGGTTGAAAAGTGGCTGTAAAATATCAGGTAAAATGGACAATTCTATATAGGACTGATATTGGTTGAAAAGTGGCTGTAAAATATCAGATGAATTGAACGAGTCTATATAGGACCGATATTTGTTGAAAAAAAGCTGCAAAATATCAGGTGAAATGGACAATTCTATAAAGGGCTGATAGGGGCTGAATAATGCATATAAAATATTAGGTTAATCTAACAATTCAACATAGAGTCAGTTTTTTTTCTATACTGCAAGTAAATCTTTTAGATTCCCGAGTAAAATATCACATGACTCTTTCAACTGCATCCAAAACATCAGAACTTGTCATTCCATAGTGGAGATAACGAACATCAACTCAGCCTTTTTCAGCGACCAATATTAGAAGAATATCGGCCCTTTTTGTCCTTATTGAAACAAGATTAATGAATATTGGTCCAATGAAATCCCAAATTATTTTGCTTCTAGGGTTGAATTAAATAAAATTTCGTTAGAGGGCTAAAAGGGAACAAAGCCTGAAAAGTTAAAGTTTTCCTTTTAAACAATTATTTAAATCTTTCTTGATCATTTACATAATTTATGTTTATTATCATACACGTCAGAATAGATTTATAAACATTACAGAGAAAGTGGGCGGTTTAGTTGATGCCAAAGAGATTACTCTTCTGAATTACCCAACAACGTGTAGCTTTAATGGAATGAAACTAATTCTCTCGCAACCAAAATGCCAATCGATCGTTTTCGTTCGCAATATAATAATCGAATTATTACTCGAAAAGCAGCTCTTAATTGGACTCTAAATTATGTCATCTGACGCTGCTGTGTATCGTGGATCAGAATTTTACTGGCTGTTATTTTCAAACATAATTATAGAAAACATTCGAACAGCTCGAATATGATTCGAACCAGTGGCGTACGCAAGGAAGGGGTTCAGGGGTTTAAACACCCCCCTTGAGCTCAGACAAAATGGCAAAATAAAAATTTTTGTAGAAATTATGCAAGCTATTATTCTGTAAGACTATATATTTTTATGTGCCTTATGCCTACTTTTTTTTCTCATGGTATTTCTCAGAATACAGAAAAAAAATTTTCTTGCACATGTTACATGTACTTTTGAAACCAAAATCACGTGATATATATATATATATATATATATATTTGCTGTTCTTGGATCTTTAGGATGTCAAAACGCAAAAATTTAACAATTTTTAATTATTTTGAGAAAAAATCACGACCTGAAATTAGTGAGATGACAGCATCTAGTACCAATGTAAGTTTCTCTGTTGTACAAAAATGTGATACTTCCGTTGAAGAAAACGTTTCTAGCATAACAAAATCTGATGAATGTGAAAGTGGCCCTCAAAGTGTTACTTCCCACCCATATGACATCAGACTTTTTTCAGAAGATATTACATTATGTTCTTAAACTTAAAAAAATCAAATCAAAATTTAACTAAACAATGTTGGTTAAATGTTGTCAGAAAGTCAAAATTGTCCAGCTGTCTAAATTAGGGAAATAATAGTGCTTTATAACATACTCGAATTTCTTTTAGTAGTTTCAGAAAATTACGAACACCCCCCTTGAAAAAATTCTGCGTACGCCCCTGATTCGAACAATGAAGTAAATAATACTTCTGTGAATTTCTGCATTAAAATATTTGAATAAATTTGCTTTTATTAGTGATGCATTTATTTTAATTTAAAAAATAATTCAAATAAGATGATTTAATAATATCAAATTTGTATCCGAATCAACCGATTGGGATCAGATTAGGAATTACTGATTCATAACAGTTATTCTAATCAATTGATTCGAATTATTGTTTTATTGCATATTTGAATAAAAGTATTTGACGTATTGACTCTAATTAACTAAATTTAAATGATAATTCGTTTCTCTGAATCGAATTAACAGTTATATTTTTAAATTCAACGTTTGGAAGTAACTGATTTGTAAATTTTATTAGAATAAAATTACTTGATTACAAGATTCTAATAAAGAGTATTACTTCAGTTAAATCTCGAATTTGGATTATTGTGCTTTGAATTTACTGATTTCAATTAATGTTTATTTGTGATTTCTAATTAGTAATAATTTGATTCTAATTCATGATAGCTTAGTCATTTGAAGAAACTGATTCAGGTTAGATTCCTATGTTATAGTTTGAAGAAATAAATTTAGAACAATAATGAGTTGATTCAAACTAATGATTTATATAAATCATTATAGTCAGCTGATTTTATTAAATGATTCTAATTTCAAATAGCAACGTGTTTTGCGAATCAAATAAACTGATTTAATTTTATCGTTAATGAAGTCAATTTTAGTCATGGATTAGAATCTGACGATTAGGCTTAATCATGCTAATTAAATAAAAACTAATGCGTATCCTTGATTCAAATATGATTTCATATCACATTTTATTACTGATTATTAACAATTTATTTGGTTTAAATATTTTAACTAACTGACATAAAATAAAAATATATATCCTTGAGTCAAAAAAAACTGTTTTGACTGCATGACTTACATCGTTGATTAGAATTAAATAATTTGTATCACTAGAGAAAACCAGCTGTTTTGATTTTATAATCTTAATTGACTAATTTAAAATAATAATGTGTGCCAGAGTTGAAAACACAGATTTAATTTTATTGTTCATATCACCGCTTCGACTCAACCGAAATATTAACTCGTAACATTGATTAATACTAATTACGTATTTGAATCAAATAGTTTTGGTTAATGATTTGTACTAGAGATAAAAATAAATTAATTAGAATCAAATTATAATAATGTTTTAGAAACTAACTGCAAAAAGAAAATAATAGGGACAGGGAAGGAAACTTTAAAAAAAATTTTAACCTAGTTCTGCATTTTTAAATTCGCCACAATTGATTGATTAAATACGTACAAAAAAATTGTCTGTTTTAACGTGACAAATTTAATGTCTTAGATCAGTGACAAATGGAAATGATGAAGGTTATCACATGGTGTTGTAAACTTAGTTTGTCGAGGGAAAAAAAACAAAAAAAGAGAAATTCTTTACTTTATCTACCCACCACGAAGATGACAATACTATAAATTGATACTATAATTGAGAATTGAAATACCTTGAGAGAGATTGTAAGATATAAGATTTTATGCTGTGATGATCCACCTGATCTTTAATATACTTTTTCTATATATGTTATTATTTTTAATATAATTTTTTATATACCTTACGGTTAATTTTTTCTACAAGAAATAGATGGCAGCACAATACATCTAGGCCATTGCACATGAATTCTTAACAATTTGTTTACCTTTTTCTCTTTATAAGGTTTGATTTCTTTACCCTAACTTGGCATTTTTACTATGCATATTACATCCAGCAGATGGCATCAAAATATACTTGGTAGCACTTGAAACCATTTGAATCACGTGAGATGCCATAAAAATATACAAGCAAAAAATGTTTAATAGTTTCAAAATAACGAATAATTTTATCAAAGGATTTTTATGAGTAATTATACATTTTCTATGTCAAAATATTATTTCTTTAATTTAATGTGTCGTAAAACTTATGATATGAGATGGGTGAGAGACTTTCTTAAAAGCTTTTTTAAACACTGATGACGTGGTTCATTATTATCTATAAAAAAAAGAACAAATTTTAAATAAAAAGATGGGACAGATGGCGCAGATGGGACAACCATCCTTTAACATATATTTTTTCCGACTCTCGAATTACAAAAAATATATATTTTTGTATAACACTCTAATAATAGCTAAATAAGTCTGTTAAATTATCGGAATTATATTTGTTCAAAAATATGAAATCCTAAAAAAGTAATTTGAAAAAAAAATTTCATTCATAGTCAAAAATTTATCAATCTGCAAACAATAGAAATTTCAATGATGCATAACTATTTCTCTTAAATCTGAATTACTGCAAATAAGAGAAAATTTGAAAAAAATTATTCTTTGAGCAGTGTTTGGAAGATTTTATATTTAACGCTGAAAAAGACAATGTTTAATGCTGTATTTTTTAACCATAAATTATTAAAATGCGAAATATATTATTTCTAACTTATTTTAACCTAAATTTGTACAAAATAATGAAAAAAGAATAAAAAGTTTGCTTGATAAAAATCATGCGTAAAATGGTTAACATCATTGTATAGTAAAAGGAAAAGAAAATTTCGAATCAAACCGTGTTAAATCTGTCACATAAAAATAAAGATTTAGAGTAAAAACGATACTTTTATTTGAGTAATGGCTTCGATACTAAAAATGGCGGAATCAATCTTTCCTGCTTTAGCTCCATATTCTTGGCACGTTCTTGAAACTGCAATAATCGTGGCATGAAATTCCAAAATGTTCTTTTGAAATGTCTTTTCCAGTTTCCTTTGAATCTTTTATTTTTCTGGTAAATGCTTATAATTTTTCAGAATACATTTTTTATCGCTTCGTAACAGGCTTAATCCATCATGACGTTTATTGCACTTCTTTTTACTGCGACAGTTTTGCAAACGGTTCAGAAAGATAAAGCTTCAAAGTTGTCAAATTATTATTTAACAGGTGTCAAACTGTTCGGATTTTATTTATTTATTTACTTTTTTGAATGATGTATTCTAAATTTTTAGACATTGCATATTTATTTGGGATACGTTTGTGGTATTTAATGAAAGAAATGAGAGAAAATAATAATGTTTTATTGAACTGGATTATTTCCAGATTTGATATTTTCATACAGCTCTATTACTAAATTATGCGCCTAGTTGATCCATTAGAAAATTTTACACTTTACTTTGTCCAATCATCCTACTTTCCTAAGCAAATCCTCCCTTAGTTTTTTCTGTGATGTGAAATTTTATCAAAAATAAAGATTGCAGCGCAATATACTTCATAGCTTTTAGAGCTATTTTAAACAATTTTGTCAAAGTTTTCGAGATATTGTAGAAATATTAATGAAAATATTTTAATAATAGGTGCAATATAGCTGATATTTGTACGTTTCGGAAAACAAATGATGGTGTATTTCCACACTGTAAACATTTTACTGTAAAATTACAGTCGAAAGTGCTGGTAATGTTAGAGCAGTATCCGTAAAATCCATTTTTAACCCTAAAATTTTAGCCTGTAATTTTTAAAGTAAGGTGAATTTAATTACAGTGGTTCAGTAATTGTACAGTAAATACAGTGAAAATAAAAATAAATCAAATTTTCTGTTCCGTAAAGTTTTATGGTAAAGGGTACTGACCCTCAAAGTATCAATATTTTTTACCGTAATTCGATACGAAGTTTTTTACAGTGCATATCGGTACTCGTTCATGCTAACTATAATCAATCATCTCGATAGAGCACCAAAGAGTTTTTGTACTTGCAAAAATTAAATTTAAGAAAAAAGTACGTATTGGTTTACCCGGAAGTGGTTATGAGTTACATCATTCTAGTTAATCCCCCTTTATTTATTTATTTATTTATTTATTGTTTACTTTATTTATTTTTATTTTTTGTGTCTGGCGTGCCATTGTCGAGTTGTAAGCTTTTAAACATTGCAACCGTCAGTATCGCTTATATCATTTTGCTGGATAAATTCCCCAGTAAAAAAATAATAAAGTTAACGCTTTTTTTCATTATTTTATAATTTTTTATTTTTTATTGGAATAAATAAAAAGCAAAAATGCATTTAATTTCTATTTGTTTCAAGTTTGCTTAGTTTATCTAGAATTCCTCTTAATAATTTCTCAGTGCTATGTGTATATATTTGATTATCAAACTGATTTTATTTTTAGAATTAGTGTACATAACTATAAAAAATTGGTTTGTGAAGTAATTGCCATCACTTTTGATGTTGAAATTTTTTTACAGCACAAGTATTCTTTTTTTATTTATTTTGTCACTGTTATAGCTTTTTTATTATTTATTTCTTCATTCATTTTTGGCGTTTCTTTATCGGCAGCACATATGTTTATGCGCATTAGAATCAATTTAATAGCCTCATAGCAAAAAAGCATTTTTTTACAAAAACAAGCATATTTTTAGGAATATATCAGCACTTATTTTTTAGAACAGTTGTTATTTTATCTTTTTTATATAATTTTTCGCATGATAACTTTAGTTCACTTCTTAAAATGTATTTGTAGTGTTAAATTGCTATATTTTTAAGTACAGAACTGTACTACTAAACTATGGTTAACTTATGTAAGCAATATTTTAATTTAAAAATCAGACTCCAAAACATGCTTTTCTTGATTAAATGTACTTGGTTAAACATTAACAGTTTCATATTTTTGGGTAATCGAAACCAGAAAAAAAATGGTCTTAATAGTTTAGACATTAAAACAGTCAGAATTGCATGCCTTACAATGTTATTTCATAAATAGATTCTTCTATATATTACTTTAAATATTTACTATATCAAAAATCCTTAATCAGGAACTGTTTACCTTCATCGATTCAGGTCTGTATTCTCTTTCCCCCCTGTGTCTCATAAACCCCTCAAATATCTTTATTTCTTGGGTTTCAGTGCCAAATGATCTACAACAAATAGCGAGTTCTTAAACTAGTATATCTTGGTAATTATTCTACCAATTAAATTAAATTCTTTACTGTAAGAAATTTATCCGTAAAAATGGTTAAATAGCAATTTATTTAATTGTTATTTAACCATTTTTACGGAGAAATTTCTTAGCAATTTATTTAATTTATTTAATTGTTAAATAGCAATTTATTTAATTATTATTTTACCATATTCAACCAAAAAAAGTCAAATAATCATAAAAAGATGGTATATAAACTGCTAAGTGCAAGAAAAAGTGTTTAATTACTGTTTTTAACTAATACGGTTTAAAAACCAAAATTCTATCTTCGCAAACTAGGTCCACTTCACGAAGCTATTTCGTTACGTGTAGCTCTGTACATACTGTAGCTGAGAGAGATAATCGATCATTCTCATGACCGGCTGATCAGGGATTCGAATCCCAGTGATGATACCACAATCACTGGGATTCATTCCTTCCAATCATTCAATACCGAGAAGTTTCTAGTGCCCTGCACTCTTAATCAGTCTGATAATTAGAATATGAAACCATTATAGTACATGCATAAACTCACAGAGCTCCAATGTCAGTTTAAGCTTTATTTTTATGATTCAGAAACTATGTTAGTTATAAATGGTTACAAAACCGTAAAGTTTTCTTTTCACGAAATCTTAACTGTACTGTCTGTAAACGGTTTTAAAGATTAAAAAAAATTCCTAACCATAAACTTTATAGTGAATCAGATGGACTGGCTGCTGATGGTTATTTAACCGTAATTTCAGAATGGAAATTCTAACAGCGTTGTGTTTTAATATAAGAAATCACGTCGATAAATATGCATACAATTTTCTTTTTGTGTGAAACTACCGTATGCAAAAAAGGAGAAAACGCAGAATAGCTTTTGATCCAATGATAGTACTTTATCGTACAAAGATTCAATCGAACTGAACGGAAGAGCAAATATTAAATATGCTAACTAATTAATGCAGATGATATTTTAGGTTACAAAATCAGGTAACAATAAAATTTTGATTTTTTTTTTCTTAAGAAAGTTTTATAATTGCTCTTTTTAGGCATCTTTTAGGACTTAACATTCGCTATAAGCCTGAAATTTCTTTTTACTTGCTTAATTATAAATACTTAAATATTACATTTTATTACAAATTTTCGTTCACTTTCCTTAAATGTCTACAGTATATGCATCAAAATTTTTAAAATTCCAGAGGAAAACTCGAAAATGATTCGGAATAACAAATCCGATTTGAACGAACGTGATACTTTACCCGAGTCTTGAGTAAAACTTGAAATTTCCATTAGTCGGAAGCGAAAGTTTCTCAATCCCATTATATTCGTAGGATCAACTTCAGCTGATGGAACATCTTTATTTCCTTCTAAGAAGAAATTTCATAAAATATTCATGAGACTTAACAACTTTTCAAGAACTTTATCTCGACTTTTAGCAATTGTGTCACGGTTTTGCGGTTTTAAAAATATGAATATTTTTTTGTTGATTATATAGTATTTTTACCCCCATTCATTTACTTTTTATGTTGTTTTTTCCCTATTTATATTTCGTCTAGTGAAAAGAAATTCAAAGTAAAAATAATTGTTAGTTAAATTAACTAATTATTTTGTAGCTGTTTCGTCGAATATATCATGTATTTACGATATGATTATAAGAATTAATTTTCTTATCGTATATTTTATGATCTTAAATCGGCAGCTGGGATAGTTAAATCTGTAACATCCAATGGTTTTTTCCATGAGCGAACAAGTTCTTTTCCTAAAATTTACGAAGAAAATCAGTAATTAGACTAGCTATTTTACACTGAAACAAGTTTTTTACAAATAATAATAATAATAACAAATCTGTTGTCTCAATCGACTATATTTATTTGGAAACAAGTTTTCTCTGTGAGAGTCGATCTGTACTCATTCTGTGCGAGTCAATGTGTATTCTGTACTGTCTGTACTCTGTACTGTCTGTACTCTGTACTGTCTGTACTCTGTACTGTCTGTTCTGTGCGAGTCAATCTGTACTGTTTTGTGCGAGTCAATCTGTACTGTTTTGTGCGAGTCAATCTGTACTGTCTCTGTACTGTCTGCACTCTGTATTGTCTGTTCTGTGTGAGTCAATCTGTGCTGTCAATCTGTGCGAGTCAATCTTCTTTTTGTATGTACGTACCGCGTGCAAAAAAGGAGAAAACCCCGAATAACCTTTGATCTAATGATAGAACTTTTTTGTGCAAAGATTCCATCCAAATGAATCGAAGGGTAAATATTAAATATGCTAACTAATTAATGCAGATCTCTGTGTGAACTCAATCTGTGAGAGTCAATCTGTACTACTGTGGGAGTCAATCTGTATTGTCAATCTGTACAGATTTACTTGGGCAGAATTTGTATCGATCAATCATCACTGGGATTCGAATCTGGGTCACTTTGTTGGGAGTCACATGCTTTGTTCCCTGAGCTACTGTGGCTCGAATTTTTTAATATAAAGAAATTGTGTTCGTGAGAATTTTGCTTCATTATAGTATCAATTTGATTCTAAAATTTATTTATACGATGCTCGAAACCTTATTTATACGATACATCGTATAAATAAGCTCGATACTTATTTATGCGATGCTCGTAATTGCAAAAAACTAAGAGCAAGTATAGAAAATAATCGCCAAATGTTTATAGAAAAGTTAATTTTACGGAACACAAAACGGAAGAAAAAATTATAATTTCAAATAACGCTTTTAAATTCGTTTGTGATTAGGGTTAAAACCGGAGAAATACCATTTTGTTAACAGAGCGGCTTTAAACCATAAAATATGCGGAGAAATTCCGAAAAAACAATGGGTATTTTTTGCAGTGTAGCTACTGTTAATTTCATTATAAGAGTTCTAATAATCTAGTCCACCGACCGGCCTGTGTAGGGGGCAGGGAACTGTCCTTGCATCAGAAAGGTTCTGGGTTCGAATCCCGGGCAAGGCATGGATGTTCTTTCCTTCTCTGCACTATCTGTCCTCATTATGGGAGCGACGTTGGCCTAACATGGTGCCCCTGAAAGAGAGGCCAACAAAATCGCCATGTATATGCCTGAATTGACGGATGTTAACACAGGTGGGCATTGGAAAAAAAAATAATCTTGTCTAATTAATCTAGTTTTTTTTTCGTATGATTACTTGCCTTCTATCTAATAGCTAATAATAATTTACAGTAAGATTACTGATTTACTATCCAATAAGCTATTACATAGCTTCCTACTGTTCCTGTTTCTCTTGAAGATTTCATTTTCATCTTTAAAATAGTAGCAAAACTCATGTTATTCCATTAAACTTTTTGAATTATAATAATAAAAAAAAATACTGCATGGAGTCCCTCAGCGCGGAAGAAGTTAAACTTCGCAACCTGCGACGTTAATTGTAGAAGAATCAGCAGTCGAAGAAGGATCACTAGTTCTATTCAACGACTCTTTTTCCTGCTCCGCTCGCTTCCGTGCTCTGTAATCACGGTAATATTGTCCATTTTCCCCTCCTTCCAGTGGAAGTGCTTGTGGTTGCCTCATCGTCTCACCCTGAAAAATGTATTTGCATTAATAATGTATGTGAATGCGTCATAATGTAATTTCAGAAGAGAAAACCTAACAATCAATTGATATTCACAAGAGACGTACCTTGACATAACCTTAAATCCGTCGCATTGTCCGTGGGATTGTTTTCACTCATTTTTTACAATTGTTATCCACTAAATTTGAAAATAAAAAATACTACCCTATTAAATTATATGTGTATCAAAACAAACAAAACAAAATATTTATAGAAAAACAATACTTTTCTTATTTTTATGCTAGTGAGAACTAAAACAATATGGAAATGAATGAGGGAAAACTGGATCCTACCACGTGATTTCCCGGCCAATAAAAATTTATCGTTAAACGTTTAACGCAACTTTGTTGCAAGTCGCATAAGAAGTATAACTTCAACAATTATTAACTAATTTGAAAACCGTTACATATAAAGAATTACAACAAGTATATAAAAGCGTAATAGTCTTTACGATAGTGAATTTCAATCTGGATAAAATATAAATATACTTTTTAGTAGGATTGTTTTTCGGTAATTGTTTTACTACCACTTGGAAGATCAGTTCTCGGAAAGAGTGGAAGTTGGCAGATGTGCTATTGTTACAAGTCTCCAATAACAAAGGGTTTTTGTTTTTTATCCAATAGATAAGATACAGCAATTTTTCATCCAATAACTACAGTTTTCTTTCTGGTATATTGTTATATCTCATTCAATAAGAACTGACATTTTTTTGACCATTGTCACTATTTTCATTTCAATACATATACTATAATTTTCTATCCATCAGTTGCCGTTATTTTTCCATTGATTCGTTTTATAATTACATCAAATTTTTAAACTTCCAATGAAAATGATGCGAAAAATAACTAAAGTTAAGTAACAAACACAATTGAAATAAATTACTTAGTTTACCTGATTCTTAAAAAAATAAAATTGGTCTTTCTATTAGTTGGGCTCAGAAGTTTCGCAATTCGATTCAACTTTAGCTCAATGAGCAACTTTATTTCTTTTTGAGAAAAAAAATTTCATAAAATATTCGTGAGACTTACCAACTTTTCAAGAACCTTATCTCAACTTTTAGCAACCGTGTTCTTCTTCTTCTTCTTGCTTGAGCTTGTCAGATATGTGGCACCTCTGCACATGCTGCATTTAGCAACCGTGTTAGCCTTATTCGGTTTTAAAAATATGAATATATTTTGTTGATTACAGTATCTTCTCCTCCGTCCATTTGATTTGAATATAATAACTTTTCTTTTTAATGTTTCTGGTACGGTAAAATTTCAAATTCTTATAAATCCTACATCTAAATGTAAAATCTTACATTTATCTTAGAGGCTTGGTAAAATTCCAAGTATGATTTAATAAGATTCCTTGTCAGCTTTTTACTAAACTTTTGTAGTAAAACCTGGGTATTGCCGTCAAGGCTTCGCAAAATGCCGAGATGGAATTATAATTGAAGCATTATTTGGACTTTTACCATGCCACTACGGTAATCTAGGGTTTACCGGTAAAACCTAAGATTTACCAGACTTGGGCCCAGTTTTTACAGTAACATTTCGTTCAGCAAAAAGGAAATTAAGGCAGAAATAGCTGTTATTTTAATTACGATTTTAAAGCTGTTCTGAGAATATGATACCTGGGAATAGAATTAAATTAATTTTTTTTTTTTTATAATGACTACTTTCATTTTCTGCCTGATAGCTAATGTTCTTCTCTATATGCTTATTAGACGCTTATTTTGTCCAATAAGTAAAAATATTTTCTGTGTTACAACAATTGCTATTTTTGTCTGATTGATACTGCCATGTTTCGTTTATCACATAAATATTGTTATTTCCCTTATATTTTCAATTCAATAACCATACAGCTATTTTGACTACCTAATAACAACTGTTACCTTCAGTCTAATAGATACTGATATTTCCCATGAAATAGCTACTATTATTTCCTGTTCTCAAGCTCTGTATTTTTCTCTGAGAAATCTAATCTTATTTTCTATATAACTGATACTTTTTTTCTATGGGTCAATAGCCAAGAGTTTTGCTGGTTGATTACTATTTTTCAGCCCAGTAACTACAGTTATTCTTATTTTTAAATAACAACTTTGATTTTTTTTCCTTTAAAATATACTGTTTTTCCATTTAAATAACTTCAATCGTATTATGTTCAACAGTTTTTGTTATTCTCCATCCAATAAAAACTCTTTTCACTTTAATATTTAACAGAAAATATTATTTTCGATTAAATTGGTAAAAAAAAAATTTTCAATAGTTTTATTTTCTTTAATATGTATATAATTTATACTTAATTTATATGTTATATAATTTATACATAATTTATAGATATATATTCTACATCTGTTATTTTTTGTGCAATAGACATTATTATTTTCCACCTGATAGTTTCTATTAAATTTTGTCCTTAATCTTATGTTATTTTCCACGAATAACTGATGTGCTTTTATGTCTCATAGTCAATATTATTTTTGCCTTTTACCTGTTAGTTTCTATTCAGTAACTACTTCTGCTTCTTAGTCCAATGATTAATCTTATTTACTGTCCCACATCTATTCTTACTTATTATTTGATATTTTCTGTTACATTTCTGTTCAATAGTGAGTCTTGTTTCTTATAACAATTGGCATAATTTTGTTTAAAAAATAGCTACTGTATTTTATGTTAAATATTTAATACTGTTTTTTATACGATATCAAGCGTACATGAGCAACTGTTACAAAATTACCAAGTAATTTTCTTAACAATGACTATACCTAAACAAATATAAAAAATTTGAATTAAAAAAAATTTCATTAAAAAATACATTCCATACTTAGAAATTTTATTCATGTTTTAATATAAAAATGAAATACTCAAAATTCGTTTAAAAAATTTTAACTATGAATTTGAAAATATACCTAATTTGGAGTAAGAAAGGTTTAAAAGTATACGGAAATATTATACTAGAAAAAGTTTTTGTTTGTATAAAAAATTTGAAAAGAATTTTTAAAAAAATCCATCTGCAAAATCTTTATAATCAGACATCAAACAAATCTGAAGAGTTCAGATGCTTTCTCTGTGTATTATTCACTAAAAGTCAAGCGTACATGAGCAACTGTTACAAAATTACCTATTTTTTTTTTTAACAATGACTATACCTAAACAAATATAAAGAATGTGAATTTAAAAAAATTTCGTTAAAAAATACATTCCATAGTTAGAAATCTTATTCATGTTTCAATATAAAAATGAAATACTCAGAATTCTATTAAACAAATTCCAACTATGAATTTGAAAATATACCTAATTTGGAGTAAGAAAGATTTAAAAGTATAAGAAAATATTATACTAGGAGAATTTTTTTGTTTGCATAAAAAATTTTAAAAAAATAATTAAAAAAATCCGTCTGAAAAATCTTTGTAATCAGACATCGAACAAATCTGAAAAGTTTAGATGTTTTCTCTGTGAATTATTCAAGGAAAAGTCAAGCGTACATGAGCAACTGTTACAAAATTACCTTTTTTCTTTAACGATGACTGTGCCGAAACAAATATAAAGAATGTGAATTTTAAAAAAATTTCGTTAAGAAATCCGTTCCATACTTAGAAATATTATTCATGTTTTAATATAAAAATGAAATACTCAGAATTCTATTAAAAAAATTTAACTATGAATTTGAAAATATACCCAATTTGGAAGTAAGAAAGGTTTAAAAGTATAAGGAAATATTATACTAGGAGAATTTTTTGTTTGTATAAAAAATTTAAAAAGAATAATAAAAAAAATCCGTCTGAAAAATCTTTATAATCAGACATCAAACAAATCTGAAAAGTTTAGATGCTTTCTCTGTGTATTATTCACGAAAAGTTCGTTCCCACTAATAACATAAGAATGAATTCGACAACGTGAAAGAGGTTTATGGATTCGAAAAAATAGCCTATACCTTTTTAGAACTTTTATACTATAGACAGCTACGGAGAAAGGATGTTATTTACTACTTTAAAATGAAAAATAAATTTCGGTCTTGTCTCCAATTTCGTACTTTGGATCGAGTAAGAAAAAAAATCTGGAGCATCAAATATAAGATAAACCGTCGTTCCATGTTATATTTAGAACTTTGGAATAAAATGAAATGCATTAGTTTGAATATTTTAGATACGCGTTTTTTTGTTCTTATTTAACAAAAATATCTGCAAAGTAAAATTGTATTAAAGAATACTTTTGAAGAATAAATTTACGATAATTAAATAAAAAAATTTCGTATATTTTACTTGAATTATAAAGGCAAAATATCTGATTTTGAAAACGTACAAATGCTTCATTTTGAAATTAATAATTTGAGTTATTGGGGAGATTTTTCTAATCATTAAAAAGAAAGTTACTAAAACTAATGATGATTTTTTAATCATTTTTTGGTCTTAACATATGAAGTGGGTCAGAGAAAATTAAAAAAAAAATATTTATTATCTAGCAAAACACTCTTTGCTTATGTAAAAATAATTTTATAAATGAAGAAACACTTAATTAAAAATCGAAACACAATTATGAAGTCAAGTTTTGTTTATTTATAATAAAACTCCATTGAAATTCAATAAATAATTGAACAAATTATTACATTAAAATGATTTTCAACTCAAGAAACGTGTGATTAATAAATTTAAAAAATTCTTTGTCATTAGAAATTTTTCTTAAATTTAAATATCATTAATTGAATAAAAAAGTACTGATTAGCCAGAAATGCAATTAAAAAATGTCGACATAGGAAAAAAGGTTTCGATTAATTTATAAGAATATAGATCGATAAATCAAAAAATTAACTATTGGAATCTTTATTTATAGTTTATGGATCTTAAATTAAAAAAGTTCTTTGTCATTAGAAAAAAAAACTATTTTTAATTAAATATCATTAATTTAATAAAAAAGTACTGATTAACCAGAAATACAATTGAAAAATGTCAACATAGGAAAAAAGGTTTCGATTAATTTATAAGAATATAGATCGATAAATCAAACAATTAATTATAGGAATCTTTATTTATAGTTTATGGATCCTAACGCACGACAAGGTTCTCATTTTATAAAATAATTAATGCATTCTAATGTATTAAAAATAAATATATAGTTCACAGAATAATGCAATGACAGAATCACAATTGCAAATTAACTTTTAGAATATATAATTAAAGATTTTCTTTTAGAAAAGACTTGTTCATTTCTCATTATATATTCTAATGATCAAATATCCTTAACGAAATGACAAAAACAAAAGAATTTAATCCAGCCTAACTATTCAATTTTTATAAATCTTTCTAGAAACTAATTTTTTTTAAAGGCGTGACTGTGTTATTGTTAAATGCAGTCAAGAATAAAAATATAACCAAGAACAAAGTCATGGTAATGACAGCAGATAAAAATAAAAAGGAAATTGTTACGGAAGAAAATGTTTTAATTCTTATTAAACCTCAGGTGTTTGCTGACACAAAAGTTCATTCACGTTTGGTTCCTCAAGAATATTTTACTAAGTGAATTACTGTGGAGTTTTATGTGTTTTAATTTTTAAATTTATGATCTATTTCTGATATTTTTAAAAATAATGAAAATTAAAATAATTTCTAATGTGAGCCATTTAAGCCCTTTAAAAAATTTCACCGCTACATTGTGGTTGATGACCGGCAAAAAAATATTCCTGTCACTGATCGTAAAATTAAATTTTTACCCGAAAAGCTATCGTGATTATAAGATTTCAGGTTTGCCCAAAAAAAGTTTTCTCTTAAAATATATGGCCACCGACCGTAAACTTTAGTTATTCTTGTAAAGATTATCTTTAGTTTGGTACTATTCGATTTGAAAGTCGGGGTTATTGTCTAGTGCTGCCATCTGCTGACGAAAAAGAGAGTTGCGTGTCCCTTGTTTGTGATCTGCTATATAGAGAGGGATTGCGAGAGATGTTCTTTGCCACCCGTTGGGTTTGAACACGAAACTTTGTGTTGTAGCATTATGATGCAACCACAATAGAAAAGGGTTTACACCTTTGAATAGAATTAGAAAACTTTATGCAATAACCATTAATTAATGATTGTATCTATAAATATTTTTGAAGTTCTTTACGATATGAGCTTTTTTGTCATAGTAGGAGCTTTCTCTATAAGTTAATGGTCCGATCTTCGATTTCATAGAAATATAGAAATTTCTTAGAGTGAAAGTATTATATTGCATAGAATAAAAAGATTTTTTTTAAAAAATAAAAAAAGATTTCGGGTAACATTTGATTTAGCACTCGAATTTTGAAAATAGGATTCC
The DNA here is from genome assembly GCF_043381705.1 of Parasteatoda tepidariorum. Classification (NCBI taxonomy): domain Eukaryota; kingdom Metazoa; phylum Arthropoda; class Arachnida; order Araneae; family Theridiidae; genus Parasteatoda; species Parasteatoda tepidariorum. The sequence continues at coordinate 80,866,777 of NC_092212.1, read as the reverse complement.
AAAATAATAAATGAATACAAATTGATCATTTTCTCTCCAATGATTTCCCTTAATAGTCATGGCACCACCCAACATGATTTATTTTTTATCAAAATGCTTAATAATCCTTTTATTCTGTGATAGTTATTTGTTACCTAGAAAGAATTTCACTCGCCTTCTAACTGAATTAAAAACATAACTTTTCTCACTATTTGAAAAAATAATATTACTGTTATCTTATTAAATAATAAAAAAAATTAACACTTTTATGACTTTTGTGTTACAGTTTTGTTTTAAACTTTAAACATATCTTGTCATTTCATTATTGATCGTTTCATGAATAAGAGAATTAGAATACCAGCAATTGGATCGAAAATTCTTTCATTGTTATCGATTGCACTTCTCACATCATCTGAAGTTTTTTGCATTATGCATTATTTTCTATTCATGTAAGGATTGAAAAAAAAAGATCAATATTGCAAAAATGTTTCAATTTGCCTTGTATCTATTTTCAAGTCTTTTCAATGGGCATCGCATGATATTTTTCATCATAAATAATATAATTTATGTCATACTTATTTTCTGTTATACTTTAGTAATTATATTTTAGTTGTTTTAAATTTCGTTTTACGTTAAATTATGCGTTATTTTCAATTTATGTTAAAGATTGAAAGGAAAGATCGATATTGCAAAAATATTTAAATTTGCTTTGTATCTATTTTCAAGTCTTTTCAGAGGGCATCGTATGACATTTTGCATCATAAATAATATAATTTATGTCATACTTATTTTCTGTTATACTTTAGTAATTATATTTTAGTTGATTTAAATTTCGTTTTACGTTAAATTATGCGTTATTTTCAATTCATGTTAAAGATTGAAAGGAAAGATCGATATTGCAAAAATATTTAAACTTGCTTTGTATCTATTTTCAAGTCTTTTCAGTGGGCATCGTATGACATTTTGCATCATAAATAATATAATTTATGAAATACTTATTTTCTGTTATAATATAGTAATCATATTTCAGTTTTTTTAAGTTACGTTGTACACAACTTCAGCATTGAAAGCCCGATAAAAATATTAACCAGAACATGTAAATTAACGTAATTAATACCGTTAATTATAGTTTACAATGTAAGGAAAAGTACTATTTGATTTGGTTTATGTGGTCAAACCTAAGTGTTTTTGAATAAGAATCTACAACAAAAACAGCACAAACATTTCATAATATTTTCTTCATATTAATAAACTGTAAAGCCAAAATAATGAGTAAATAACACATTTTTACTGATTGACAGAAAAAATTTCCAAGTACAAAGAAACTACCAAAATTAATTTATGAATAAAAACAATTTCGATTAATTATTATTCAGTTTAAGATTTTTTACTATTTTTTGATTTTCATAATTATTTTTTCTTTTTCTTATAATTATTCTTTTAAATAGTACTAATAATGTTTTTAAATTTAAATTTTTAGGATGAAATTTTATAGGTAAATTTTAATACAACCAAAATATGTTTCGAGCTTTTTCAATCAATATATATTGCTCTATATTATATAGTTCTCTTCAAATTTCACTAAGATAAAAATATGGTCAAAACTACCTGAATATAGTAAAATTTACCGTATTTTTGCCTCTATGGTTACACCAAAAATCTTGGTATTAATCTTGGTAAATTAGATAAAATTAATAATAAAATATAATTTTAAAATATGTGATAAAATTTCGTAATTTTATCATGATACCGTTATCTTGATTTCGTAATTTTATCATGATGCATAACATAAAAACCATTTCTTTGGTTAAAGTTACTTTTCAGTTATGCATATTATACTAAATGTGTGGTAATAATAAACATAGTTTTGTAAACCAGAATTTTCGGTAAATCGTTTCCATATGAACTAGAAAATTATCAAATGAATAGTTTAATTGGGGTATATTTTGGTTTCATTAACCAGAATTATAGATTTTATTTTTACCAGAATTGCCATTACCAAGCAGTACGGTGACGGTGAGTTTGCCAGAATGTTTTCTCCGTGTGGTAACATAGGAATTGCTGGATGTTACTTAAGATTTAAACTTATAATTTCCAATTTGTTTGTATTCATCTTAATTAATTTTGAAATTTTTTTGCTTACTGAACTTGTTTATTAGCATATAGAATGTAATAAATTTGAAAATCTGGGTTAAATCTTTATTAAATTCTCAAGGCCAAAGATTAAAAGATCTTTATATATCTGTTTTATCACAAAATATTTTTTTAAAAAAGTGAAAAATATTCTATGTAAAAGAACATGAAACGTAAATTAAATTTTGCATCCTCAAAAATTCTTGACAATTTCTTTGAATGTATCCAATAACGTGATTTGAAGTCGCTATAAGTAAAAATGAAAACTAAAGTTTTGGCAATTTCATGGAAATTTCTCTTGTTTTGACATGGCATTTATTTTCTAAAACTTTTCACTCTATAATGTATAAAGCTCTATTCAAAGAAAAATTTGATAGAAAGGAGCGATATTATTAGCTGCATAGAATTTGATAAGATTTTATAAGCTGAATTAATTCAAGTATGCTTCTTAGTTCATAAGCGCGTGACATAAACTAAATGTAAATATATCTATTACTTATTTGTTTGTAATTAGATGACAGGTTTCTTAGCTTATAGTTTCATTTCATTTACAGTTTTGAAATTTTTTGCTTGCTGAACTTGTTTAATAGCATATAGAATGTAATAAACTTGATTACCGGCTTAAATCTTTGTTAAATTCTCAAGGCAAAAAAGTAAAAGATTGTTGAGAAAAATAGATCTGCTTTATGACAAAATATTTTTTATAGGTGAAAAATAACTCTGTATAAGAGAATATGAAACACGTACATTCAATTTCGCATCCTCGAAAATTCTTGACAACTTCTTAGAACGTATCCAACAACGCGATTTGAAAGCGCCATCAGCAAAAATTGAAAACTAAAGTTTTGGAAATTTCATGGAAATTTCTCTTATTGTCAATAATCTCTCTTATTGCCAATTCTCTTATTGGCATTCATTTTCTAAAACTTTTCACTGTATTGTGTATAAAGATCTATTCAAAGGAAATTTTGATCGAAAGGATCAATATTATAAACAGAATTGAAGCGTTGTATCAATTTAAGTATGTTTCTTAATTTGTAAAAGCGTAGCATAAATTAAACTATATCTCTGTTACTTATTTGTTTATTATAAGATAGCAGGTTTCTTAGCTTATAGTTTGAATAAAAATTAAACTGAAAATGCTTATTCTTATTACTAATTTGTTTATTGTTAAAAAGCTAGCTTAACCTCATAATTTCGTGAAACAAATTAAACCAAAAATGTATTTTCTATTACTAATTTGCTTAATAAAAATTTAATAAGTTTATTAAATTAATTTTTGTTACGCAATATGCCTTGTTAAATATTGTTTAGACTGCATTAGATAAGAAATGAGAGAGACTAAAGTTAGAAGCAATTTTTTTATACGATCTTCGAAACCATAAAATAATTTCTAAAAAGTAAGAACAGACATAGAAAATAATCACAAAATTATTTTTAAAAAATGAAGTTATCGTACGATAGGCAAAATTGCATGGCAAAAGCTGGAACTGACAGTTTTAATCCAAACTGGGAATAGAACCCTAGTCACATTTAAAACTATATTGGCCCGTCCTTATAAAAATGTCTGGCAATTTAACTTAAGGAAAAATTATAGCTAAAGATCAGGTAGCGAATCAATTTTACATCGGAATTTTATTTACACAATCTTCAAGACCATAAAATAATTTCTGTAAAGTAAGAACAGACATAGAAAACAATCATAAAATTATTTTGAAAGAATAAAGTTATCGTACGATAGGCAAAATTGCATGGCAAAAACTGGACTATGGACTGACAGTTTTAATCCAGTTGTGATTTGAAAAACAGAGCGAAACTGTTTTGTGGAAAACAGCTTTAAATCGTCAAACACAAGAGAAAAGTTTTTTTTTTTTAAAAAAAGAAGAAAAAAGAGACAAAAAAAGCAACGGGAAATTGTTGCTAGGTACTAGTAATGATAAAAAACAGAAAAAAAAATATGTATTTTTCTTTAAAAAGTATTCCTCCGCTAAAAATATGTTTTCTTTTCTGTAAATTTTCAGCTATTTTCTACAGTGTATTTACTCTATTAGGTTGCCTACCATTATAGGTTAGTTTTATAATAATTCAGTTATGAATACCGAATAATCAGTTTTTAATAGGCTTAATAATTTGTTGGTTTATGTTACTTAAGTAATACTGATTTGCTTCTACAAACACTATTAACAAATTAGAAATCTGATTCTGACCACACAATTTCGATTATTTTCATCTGTGAATCTTCTCATATGGGAGATATTTTATCTTACTGGGAAATTGACCACAAAAGAGATATTAAATTTCCCATCCACTATATGCCCACTCAGGATTTTTGTGTCTCTTTTCTTCCAAAAATGTCAATGTCAGTTTTTATTTCTCGGAAGGATACTTTTTCTTTGCCCTTCATACGGTTTCTCAAAAAATGGAACTTCTGAAAAATCTGAATTAGATCTCTGAATAAGGGGGAGTTTTCCTTTTTTAACATCCTAAACTTTTGTGGTATTTCTCAATTGAGAGAAGTGTGGTGGAAAATCAATAGCTTTTCAACGAACCAAAAATGGACGCTATTTTTTCGCTATCAAAAATAAAATCATATCTTTTCATCAATTCTGAGAAGAAAACAAATTCAGGTAAAAATATACTCTATGTGGTGTGGTATATTTTTACCTGAGGACATTTCTAATAAAATAAACCATAATTCTGGTCAATAAATCCGAAATATACGGTAGTTAAACTATTCATTTAATAATTTTTTTATTCATACTGTGAGGCTTACCGAAAAATACTTACTTTTTCAGATTTATAATTCTTATTACCAGACTTTTAGTACAAAACACAAAATTTAGAAACAAATTTGACCGAATAAAGGATTTCTATGCCATGTTCTTAAATATCATGATAAAATTAACAAATTTTACAACATTTACTAAATTTTATCGCATATTATAATAATACCATATTTTACTGTCAATTTTACAAGAATAATTACTAATGTGCTTCACAAAAATTACCGAGCCTTTTGATGCTCCCTTAGAGTCAGAAACACGGTAAATGCTGCACATTTTGGTAGTTTTGACAATATTTTTTTCCCAGTGTATCCGTCATATTTTGTTTTCATTGTCAGACACACATAACCTCAATTTTTTATGAAATTTAGGAATTATTGAAATTCCCGTATTTCATTCATAATAACCTAATATCTTTCGTAACTTCAGGATTCATACAAACGCGATTCATGTACAAACACGATTTTTGTACTCAGCTGGATTCAAGGGTTCATAGATACAGCCCCTGAAATATTAAAGCGTTTTGATCTGTAATATCGTTCAATTAAGTTTCAAACTGAATGATGTTAAGTTGAATTACATCATCGAATTTCGCAAACTTGATTTCACGGTATTGATGTGTAACTTGATTACTCTTGACTCTTAATTTTAGTTCAAACTCAGTCTATTTATTATATCCAAATTTCTTAAAATGCATTTCCGGATATTATGGTTTAATCTTGATAGCACCCTTGTCTCTTTACTTTGTTTCATACTAAATAAATTATCTAATCAAGTTTCTCACACGTAGGAGAAATTCTGGTAAAATTACCGTGCTTGTATGGTAAGGACACTTATCGTAATAAAATCATTATTCTGGTAAATAAAATCAAAACATCCGAAGCCATCATCTGATAATTTCTTGTTCTAAATTGGCAATTTTTTCAAAATTATAGTTTTTATTGCCATACATTTTGTAAAAAATACAAAACTGAAAAGTAAATTTAACCGAATAAATTGTTTTTTGCCATTTTTTTAAGGAACCAAACAAAATTTTCTAGTCTTACCTCATTTGCAGAGTTTTATCACGTATTATTAAACCAAATTTCATTGTTAACTTCACTAAATTAATTACCAAAGTCTTTCAGAAAGAACTACCACGCTTTTTGGAATTTCCATAGAGCCGCAAACAAGGCAAAATTTTGTTATATTCTGCTAGTCTTAATCATCCTTTTTTTCTAAGCATACACTATTAATTTTCACTATATTATGGTTCAAATTGATAATAATCGACTCTTGAAATTGGTTCAAACTAAGTGGAATTACATCACTGAACTTCTTAAACTTAATTTCAATATATCATATAGATTAACTTTGTTGTCTTTTAAATGTAGTTCAAACTACAAGACTAAATCGGTAAATATTAGTGGCCGCAAATCCAATGTAATTCGTCAATTAAACACCAGTAACATATATACTTGATTTAGGACAATCATCATTAGTCAGTAATTGAGTGATTAAGAGTGATCAAAATATGTTTATTGTACAATTAATTTGTTTGCCGAATGGTTTTTAGCATTCCAATAAATAAGTGAGCTCTAATTAATGGATAAGCTTGGGGCAATGCAGAAATGCATTCCAATTTTTTTAGATCCAGTTTTCTTTAATTCAAATTATTAATTAGCATTTTTCCTGCAGATAATTTGCATGTTTCCAAATTTTCAATGAATTACCGCGCATTACACAAAAAACATATTATAGCCTTCACTGCTAAAAATTTTGAAGAGTGTTTGCCAACAATATCGCGCGAATTTGCTGTAATCCTACCATGACACCAAGTTAAAGCATATTTAACTATCTAAAACTTGATTGCAACATATTATTTTTAACTTGAACGCTCATTACACAAAAAAACATCTTATTGACTACACTGTTAAAAATTTTGAAGAGCGTTTGACAACACTATCGTCCAAGTTTACTGTAAACTTATCATGACACCAAGTTAACGCAAAGCATATTAAACTATCTGAAACCTGATTACAGGATATTATTTTTTAACTTGAACGGGAAAAAATGCTTCATTTTGCAACTTATTAAAGTTACGACAAATATGAATTGTATCATGGTTAAACGTTTAATCTATTTTTTTCTGCAGTTGTATTTATTGAAAAGAATATCAAACAATACTTGCTGAAAAAATATTAACAAAGAAAACAGATATATCACTCTGTTAAAGTATCAACCCACATTAACTCACAAAAGGTTTTGAAAGAAAGTAGGAAGGAAAAAAATGATGGATACGAGGGTCCTGCGTCCCTTTTTTATGTTACTAAGGAAAACTTTTTTTCTCTCCTTTGAAATGGAAAACAACTTTTGATAACTCTTCAATCATCTGATCTGAAAGAAGCTAGAGAAACTTCTTAGAAGTATCCTGTTTTATGAAGTTTGAACAAAATAAGTATTTGTATGCTTATTTGAATTTTTTTATTTGAGAACATAAAAGTAAAGAAAGCATGGGAATAAAAATTCGAATAATAGTTTTTTTCCTGCTTATTTAAACTCAATTTTTTTTAAAGTTTCTAACGTTTGCCGGAGGTTCTTTTCGCTGAAAAATTCCTACGTATTATTTAGTCTTAACTTGTATTGAAAGTAACTAATTTTTTTTTTAAAAAATTCTTTTCAAAAATTCCAAACTTAAAAAAATATCACTTTTGAATTTTCTGCAGCTTACGTTGATTTTTCTATTGCACGGCAGCGTGTTACTGCAGATTAAGCATGATTTTAAACAAAGTATTTTTAAAAATTTTTTTTAATTGTTTTAAATATATATAGATATTTTCTGAAAAGTATTATTACCACGATTAAATTCACGACAATTGAATACGTTAATTCCCAATATAAAAAAAAATAAAATTCTCAGGAATTTCATTTTAAAGAAATATTTTTAACAGGTTTTTTCAAAATTCTGTTTAAGCAAAATTCTCCATCATCATGTCTATTCATCATTTTTGAAACTCGCAGAAAAAAAATTCAGACGATACAAATGTTAGAAATTTAAATAAAACAGGTGGCAATCGCTAGAAATTGTAAAAAGAAAATACAGCGCTACGTTTCACAATAGCTATAGATCATTTTTCCTAGGCTTTATTTTTCTTTTTTGCACATTCCATAAGTAATGTACACTAAATTCTTTTCACCTGGGGTTTTTTTTCTTCAGAAATTTCGTGAAAAGAATGTTCTGCGAATCTACCAGTACAACACGTCCATTAATTTCAGAATTTCGAAGCGACAGTAAATCTTAACATTTACATGCAAGCTTAATTTAAAAGGAAATTTCTTTTGCTTTTATAAAATATTTCCTCTCCTTTTAATCTTCCACCTTTAGCTATTTTTCCTTGCCTTTTGAAATCGACAAGATAAAATTTGCTTTTTTTAATATTCTAAAACTTTTTCTTCAGAATAAAATTAATAAGTTTCTTTAATAATTTTTCTTAAATGCTTTTTTTAAAAAATAATATTTAATTTGTTTCATGTATGATAATAATGCTGCAAACTTACTTTTTTTATCGAAAATGTCTAGGATTTTCCGTAATGGTTGCCCTGAGAATATATTAATTTAGAATCCTAGTCAAAACTGAAGTAAAAAATGCCTGCGCATAAAGCATTTCAAATTTAAATTTAGTCAAGAACTATCGAAATCTGCCAAATTATTATTGAAGAAGGTGGGACGAAAAAAGCCAAAACAAGTTAAATGGTAAACAATTAGACAAGTTAGTTCCGGGTGAGACTAGAGATATCTTGAATGACCAGAGATATCTCACCTTCCAATTCTTTTCCATTTCTTTCGGCAATCAAGGAAGTTTTTATGTTTTTAGTTCTATGGAGGAAAAATTCAAATTAAATTATCATACTCTATGATAATAACATTTCTAGTAAAAAAAAAATCTAATTCTGGTTAATAAAACTAAAATATACAGTATTTCAACCATTCTTGTGATTAATGTTTCTGTTTATATGATTTACCAGAAATTCCGGTTTATAAAATTGTTATTTTTACCACACATTTAGCAGAGAATACAAAACTGAAAAATAAATTCTTCCGAATAAATGGTTTTCATGCCATGCTTTAAGGTATCATGATAAAATTACTAAATTTTACTACATTTACCAAATTTTATCAAACTTTTTCATTTTGCAAGAACATTTTCTTTAAGTAATATGAAAACTAACTTTCAATATTTTTTTTTTCATTTTTTATTATTTCCAATGAGTTGCATAATCGGTCTTGCCGGTGAGCAGACCTAGTGCGTTCTCCAGAGGTGGTATCCATTCTTTCAGGACCACCACAATGGGTGAGATACCGTTGGCCATGTTAATTTGGACGTCTAGTTTCTGCCACGCTAGATGGCGGTACCAAGACTCTATTTGGATGCTAAAGTGCACTATGAATTTAATTTTGCCGGAAATGCCAAGAGCCAATAAGGCACTCCAGGGATCTTTTACATGCCGCATAATCATACGACATGGCCGCCGAGGATTAACTTTCAATATTGATGAATAAAATAATAATATAGAATATTTATGTTTGTTATAATTTGAAAAAATAATATACCATTTTTAACTTTAAAAAATTTAGATAATACTTTTAATGTTATTGATTCAGTCACTAGTCCTTAGACACTCATTAACAAGAAAGTGGTATTTTATAGTATTATTGTTGTAATTACTAGCCTTAATACTTATTAGACACTAGTGTTATACTAATAATTACTATTATAACACTGTAATAACACTAGGAAAGTTCAATGAGTTAATCGTTCACTTAGGAAATCAATACTATTGTATGGATATTAACTAGTACGTCATAGCATAATTAACTAGATTTATTAGTGTAATTACAACACAATGTACTAGTGTACTTTTAAGGTGTCATTAGTATATTATAATTTGAGTTGCTTTAGTTAGTTCAGTGTTACGAAGACACTAACTTAAGTTTAGGGAGATCAATTTAATTTCCAGGACAAAGGCATAAAAATTATACGTTCATAATTGATATTTAAAATAAAGAAGATAACAAAATTTCATGGAATCATGTTATATTATTTAAACTAAACAAAAATATCTAGTATTAATCAGTGATACAGCAAAATGTTGTACGCGAAATTAATTCACTTAATACCCTTATTTTTCTATTTTATCCACTAACACACACACACACACACAAAATTCTGCTCTTTCGGGATTATTAAAGACTAAGATTTTCACTGTTTTTTTTTCCCCAAAAAAAAAAGATTATGAACAGAAATAAGCGGTATTATGATACTTAACTCGTGATGTGCATTAGCTGGAAAAAAATCAATAGCATAATATCGCTTTCATATAAGAAATTGGAATATGTTTCAAAGTGAATGGTTTTAGTCATGATAACTAGTTATATTCAATAAAGTCAAAATAGAATTATAATAAAAGAATATTTATTCTTTTAAACCTTTCAAAAAGCTTTTACGTGTACATATAATGCAGAACTTGAAGAAAAGGTTTTTGGTTTTTCATATTCCTGAAATGTATAATACCATTTCGGTGGTTAGGTTACTTCGACATTTTTCATAATTGATTATTTTAGAAACTTTATTAAATAACTACTTGATTTATATTTATCACTGATTAATTATTTCAATTATTTTTTATTATTTTCAAGGATTATTTTAGTAATTTTTTGGAATATCTTCTTTTTTTACTATGATACTATTTTAAAAATTTCTTTTTCTAGCGGATTCTAAACAATTTTTTTTTTAAAATTGCATTTTTTTAGTATTTCTTCTTTTGTATAATTTACTGCTTGCTTCTACTAGTTAATAACTTTAATGGATTTTACTAACTGATTAGCATAGCAATTAATATGTAATAAACTGTTTTTTAAATTTGTTTTGCTATAATTTCTTACTACGTCAAGCACAGTATAGTGAACACAGCTTATAGTGAACTCCCGGATATAGTGAACGAAATGTTCGGTCCCGTGCCTTGCTATACACTTATAATGTTATTTTTCGTGGATATAGTGAACCAAAAAAGTGAGGAAGTTGGATATAGTGAACTTTTTTCTGTCTTCGACAGATTTTTTTCTTCATTTTTTTGTAATAATTTTGAAATTTCTACTTCAAAGTAAATACATATACCGATTTTTAAAACCATCTATAAAGGGGAATGTAGCGATAAGCATTTTTGCTTGTTTGCTTCCTTTGTCTCACTTTCCCATCCCTAAACAAACCAAGCAGATGTGTCCAGGCAGGCAGGTGATGCACCTGTAAGGTGTCAATGGAATCAATATGCATTTTCTGTCAGAGGGAATGGGTAATTATTCATTATTGGTCAAAAAGGTGGACACTAATTTGTGTTGATAAGGCCCTCATTTCAACTCATTTTTGATCTCAGTTCAGTTAAAAAAAAAGTCTGCGAACAAGTGTCTCAAATTTAACTATGGCAAACAGTAAACGTAAAACGTTCTCCATTGATGATAAAATGGGCATAATCAGAAAAATTGAAATCAAGCTGATATTCGCAGGAAATCTAAACTATCCAAATCTGCAGTTTGTAACATATGGAAAAATAAGCAATTAATAATTTCTGCTCATGAAAAAAATTTAGATGTCAGAAAGAAATTGAGAAAAGCAGATCACAAGGATGTTGAAGAAGCATTACTAAAGTGGTTCAGCATTCGAAGAAGCCGTAATCATCCAGTATCTGAACAAATGTTGATGAATTTGCTGATCGATTTTGTGAAACTACTTTTATGTGCTCGAATGGCAGGTCAGACAGGTTTAAAAAGCGGAATAACAGAAATTTCGGAAAATTATCTGAGAATCGGGAAGTGTTTCCAAATCTGATGTTGAGGATTACTCATCAGCTAAAGGTTACGAATTTCTTTTTGCACTCAAGACGAGGAGTAATAAAAATTAACACATTTTTTGCTACTGCATAATATTTTTCAGTCATTTATTTGAATAATGTATGATAAAAGTTAGGAGTTTGGGAACCATTAGTCAAATTGTCGCGTAACGGATATAGTGAACTCTCGGTTATAGTGAACCGAAATTTCAGTCCCTTGAAGGTTCACTATAGCGGGGTTTGACTGTATTTGATTATTTTGTTAATTTTTTACCAATTAATAATTTTACAACTTTTTTAAACGACTAGGCATTTTAAACAGTTTTTTTTGTATATTTTTTCTGTTAATAACACTAGTAAACTTTTTTAAATAAATGTTAGATACTTTCGTATCGCTGATTTCAAATCTGCAGTCGATTTCTCACGCTGGCTAAGGTATTTTTAAATGAAATTTGTAATCTAATCTTTATCAAAAAATACACGTTTAGAAGTGTTATGTATAACAGGGGCCAAAAAAGTTACAACAAATGGTTAGGGGAATTAGGGTAAATCATCAGAATTCAAATTGTATAGGAACCAATGACCGGAAATGTCAACGTACGCCGCTAGGGGTGCTTTTCAATTATGAACTGCTTTTTCCAGTGTTTCTGAACAGGTCAGAATAAAGAAGCTTCCTCGTGCAACGACATTTTCGGTCATGGATTCCGATGACATTTTAAACCCAGTGATGAGTCCTAACTACCTTTACAGTTTGTTCTGTTATATCCCCTGTATAACATTTTTTAAACTTGTACATTTCGACAAAAATAGACTGAAAATGTCATTTTAAAAATTGTGGCTTTAGAAGCAAAAATAAATTTAGTTTTGAAATACTCTCATTTGAAATACTACGAAATATCAAAACTGTGGCAACTGTCTTAATGTGGAACTGACACCATATCATGTTTTTAACTGCCCGCAGTCGCTGCAGGCCTTCACCTCTTAAACTACCCCACAGAAGAGGATTTGTATTCATTTAATGCCATAGAAATAACAAAAACTATTCAAGCACACCTTGAAATATGATTCAATAGAGGATACGACACCAACCAACCAAATACTCTCACCCAAATTAAGCAAGTTCAAGTATTTTTATAAATGCAGCAAAAAACTTATTCCCCGGTATAATTCATATTCAGAAATTTCAGAGATTTTATAAATTATTGGGTTAAATATATTACTACAAACTTTTTCATTAATTTATTATAATTTTTTTTTATTATTTTATTTCACTAATTTTTATAGTGTCATTATTCACCCATTTTTTTAAAAAGGAATATTTTTAAATCTACTTTATTAACTATTTTAATAACAGATTTCTGTACTTATTTTTAACTAATTGATAAACATAGTATTTTCTTCCTTTGTAAAGGAGTTCTCAATTCCAATTTTTTTTTTCTGGGTGTAAAAGAATTTTAATATTGGGAGAAAATTTTAGTTTATAATAATTATAATATTGTGTGAATTAATTTATTTTTAAGTTCTTTAAAAATCAATTTTCATGGGGAAAAAATTACATAAATAAAACTATTTCCAAACAAACTTCCAAATATTTTTTTTCTTTTAAATATTTTCTAATGACAAATAATAGTTTTATCTTACAAATATTCAAATATTTTCTAATGATAAAAATTAGTTTTTTTATTACAAATATTCAAATATTTTCTTATGACAAATAAGAGTTTTTTCTTACAAATATTCAAATATATTCTAATGACAAATAATAGTTTTTTCTTACAAATATTCAAATATTTTCTAATGATAAAGATTAGTTTTTTTCTTACAAATATTCAAATATTTTCTTATAACAAATAAGAGTTTTTTCTTACAAATATTCAGATATATTCGAATGATAAATAACAGTTTTTTCTTACGAATATTCAAATATTTCCTAATGACAAATAAAAGTTTTTTCTTACAAATATTAAAATATTTTCTAATGATAAACAATAGTTTTTTCTTACAAATACTTCCGAATTTAATGATTAAATTTTAAAAAGCTATTCTGTATAAAATGGTTAATTTATGAAGAAAAAAAAATTCCGAATTTTAAAGAAATACTTTTAAATATAAGCATGATGATTAAAATAAGATTTTTTAGGAAATAAACTTTCTTCAAAGCGAATACTAAAAACTAAGCTTTACAATTCTTTCAGAAAATATGATTTACCTTAATATTAAAAGAAAACAGTATTAAATTAAATATTCACGAAACAATGCCGAAAAAAAATGTTTAAACATTGAAAACATACATAACAATATTTCTTTCAAAAATGGATATTTTTCAAGACGGTGTTAAATGCTTAATGTTGAAAAATAATTAAATATGTAATATTTCAGAGCGAGTCAGAATTGAGAAACATTTTTCGTTTGTATTTTTAACGATATTTTGTGCTGTAGTACTTACTTTTAATATTTAATAGAGATTCTGAACAAGAGTTAGTTCAAACAAGCTGGTGCATTACCTCAAGTTGTTTTCTGGTTGTAGTTTAATCATTTATCCTTAATTACAGGAAGGACTTTAGGAATTAATATTTTAACATCTTCCACCGAAAATAAATAAGATATTACGGTATTATTACAGTCATTTTAGTTACTTGTGCTTTTTCTTCAGTGAGTCCATTATTTAAAAACTTAATTTTCCATAAGCGAATTCGTCTTAAATAACCTAAATTCCATCTTTAAAAATAAAATAATTAATAATAAAGTCAGGAAAACATTTGCTTAAGGAATATTTGCCTAATTAATCTATCCTGATAAGAAATAATGCTTTTTTTATCGAATAATAATCTATAACTCAAGGGACGTGACAGCCCATAGAGGGCCAAAGCCTACTGTGCCCATCAGTTTTTTTTGTTTTTTTTTGCCAAATCAGATGTTCCGGTTGGGTGTTCAGCCCAACGAGGAACCCCCAGTGTTTAGTTCCCAAGCATGCTTGGTATTCATTTTATCGACCCACTGAAAGGATGTGAGGCTGAGTCAACCTTGCCCGGCCCAGGGATCGAACCAATGACCCGTGACACGACAGAGCGAAGAGCTACCACTCAGCCACCGGGCAGAATCTATTCTATAATAATCATTTTCATCAATGTTGTAAATTTGTAACAATTATTGTAGTTCTTTCATTAAACAACATTTTTTGTGCAAGCCATGAAAATTACGCGAAATGTTAGTATGAAAAATAGCCTCAGTTTTATGAAAATGAAAACCTTTTCTCGTATAATTTTTATGTGTGAGAGGTAGCTTAAAAGCCACATTGTTTGAATTTATAAAAATATGGAAAACAGCAAACATTTCTTTTGTGTAAAAAATACTATTTTTGAATTGCATTAATTATGTTGAAAACCCTTATAACTTCTTAACTATTAGTCCGATTGCATTGACATTAATTTCATCGATGGCTTCGAAACTTTCATTCAAAAGTAGTATTAGTACTGTTGAGAAAAATGCAAATAATAATAATAAAATATGCTTTTTCAAAGTGATGTTTATTTTGTTTTAACTCATTTTTTTATTATATATTCTAGTGATCCAAAGAGAAAAAGAACGAGAACTGATAAACAAAGTATGTTGCTTGGAACAAGGACTGAACGCAACAGATACCTGACAATAAGACTTCTCATTCTTTAAAACAGTGGAACATTAAAATGTCGAGGATGCATTTTGAGAGGTAAATGTGTGATTTTTACTTAATCAAGAAGTAAATTATTTCATAAAATGGTGAAAAAAACAACAACAAAAATATTATCATGTTGTAAAAGATTCAAATCCCATTCCGGTAAAATGTTCCGGCACTAAGGGCAACACCTCTCAGAATAGAAAATGCCTCAGCATCGATTAATTTAGTAGTCCAATGTAACGAACATAAACTGCGCGGTGAGGCGAAATACGAAATATGTCATTACGTTTGAACAATTACACTGCGCAGTGAGGAAAAAGTACGAAAGATATCACTACGTTCAGACTACTAAAAGATCAGATTTCTTGTATTATGGTAACGCATTATGGTAGAGGCCTTTTTTTTCTAGGAGGTGATGCTCAAGGTGCCAGTTTTTTTTCATCGCAAAATTTTCGCAATTTTTCATAAAATTTTACGAAATAAAAAGTCTGGTATACCGAAATTTTCCAAGTAATATTTACTTTGAAATCACTAAATTGCTGTATTCACATAAATATTATTGAAAAAATTACGGTATAAAATTTTAAGGTTATAATATATTCCTCAGTAACATGGATGTTACGAATGCTGCACTCAGGATTCCAGTACTTTTTATCGCGATTTGAACAGGAATTTTTTTACAGTGCAGGCAATAAAGAGTTTTTTTATAGAAAGAAAGTAAACACTTTTAGAAGTCACTAACTTTTAGCATTGTTACTTAATAGTTATAAAAAAAACTTCATCAAGTGCGAAATACTTTATTAATTGTACAAAAATCTCTTAGTTAAAAATAAATAATTTGTTTTATTAAGAAAATGCAATATTTTATCGGATTATAGGTAATATTAATCAAGATGAAAAGAAGCATTATCAGGATATAAATAGTTCTTATTAAAGATAAAACGAAAAATGTAATATATACTACCTAATAATACGAAAAATAAAAGACTGTAAGCAATTTAACACGTTTATTAAAACCCAACTAAATATTGTAATCAAAAACTAAAATTGACCCAAAATGCTGATTTTCTCCTCTGATTTCTTTCTGTATCGATATTCTTTTTGATTTCTAATTTTATTTTTGTCTAAATTTACTCTTTTTTTATATTTTTTCGATGTTTCCTAAATGTTACCGATGTGTACGCAACGCAACTCTCTAAAAAATGTTTAAATGTGTACACTGCGCAAAATAAAACTGGAGCTCTTTTGCAATTTTGATCATATCGAGTTATCAAGTTTTTATAATGCAAACTTAATGCCACGATGATTTTATCAAGTGCTCCCCAATCATTTTATCGCCGCGGTCCGTTCAACGTTGAATAATTTTATCTCGGCCCGCTGAGGGGAAGGAAGAGGCATTAATTTTTATTTTTATTTTAGATAGTTTTAATTGAATAAATTTAGTTTAGTTGTATTTGAACATGCCTTCAAGCAATGTACAATTACATGTGGGGTATTGGTGCTGCTTTAGTTGACGTATATCAGTACTGGTTAACCTCCCGTCAACGAAAGATAGACAAACTCAAGAGTAATACACCTCTGTAAATAAAATGGAAATAATTTAAAATTCTTTGGGCAACCTGGTAGCATTTGATCATAGATATATTAATCCCTGCATTATTGCCTATATTAGTCCCTGCATTTGATCCACAAGCCGGTACCAGTCTGTTGCCCGGGGTTCGGAGACAACAGGTTTAAATCATTGAGCGCTAAACCTCTCCTTATATAAGCAACTACTCTTAATTTTTTCCTACTTCCCCTTCGTCCAATAGTTTAAATTTTAGTATTGAATCGCAAAATAGAAAAATATGATTATTTTATTTTAATTTTTATGACAGGGAAAAGTATTTATTAAGTATTCAAATTTTATAATGAAAATTGAAATAATGAAGAAGAAAAATTGACTTTTTCCTATTTTATTTTTTAAACACAGTCTTAAAAATATATATTTAAAATATTTATTTAGTATTCAAACCTGAAAATTGAAATAATGAAAAGATTTTGAATTTTTCCTTTTTAATTTTTTAACCACAATCTTTAAAAATATTTTTCACTGTAATTGAGAAAATATTTAAAGTACCGTCATTCGGGGCTACTTTGTGCAGGATTTCGCAGTTTTTGAACTTTGACATGTAAAAAAACTATCTTAATTTAAACTTTAGCAAATTTTATCGATATTATATTCATAACTGGACTCAGACGAGTGAATTCGATCAATATTGGCATTATTTGTATGTAATATTTACGAATAATAAGTCAAAACATACCTTGNGATTTTTTTTCTTCATTTTTCTCCTAATTTTACAATCTAAACAAATCATAAATATGCAAGAAACGTTTATAGCTCTTTAATTGTTACTAAAAATAATTAAAACTGTGTTTAATCTGTGTTATTTTGTCATTCCAACAATGGGTTGAGTACTTCGTATTTTTTAACTGTATTAATAATGCGTGTATGATTCATTATATAATCGAATTTCTGGTCATATTACACATCCTCTTCTGGTCTAATTTAAGGAGCAAGTTTTGATTGCTGGTGACCCAAAAATATGAACCTTACTATGCTCTCAGTCACTCTCAAACTCAGTGGCGCGACAGCCCATAGAGGGCCAAGGCCTACTGTGCCCATCTCAGTATTCTTGACCTTGGACTCTGGTGTGCAGGAGCAGATGTTCCGGTCAGGTGGTCAGCCGAACGCGGAACCCCCAGTGTTTAGTTCCCAAGCATGCTTGGTACTCATTTATCGATCCACTGAAGGGATGAAAGGCTGAGTCAACCTTGCCTGGCCTCAAGATCGAACCAGGGACCTGTGTCACGACAGCGCGAAGCGCTACCGCTCAGCCACCGGGCGTCACAGTCTCTCAGGGCGTCACGGGCTCTCAGTCACACATGCTTATAATATTTTTAAACATTTCGCGGACTTACAATTAAGGAATACTACATTAAAAAAATTACATATTTACTTATTATTCAATAGACTCAATAAAAGATATGTATAAATCCTTAGGTTCAGAGTATTTATTTTTAATGCGCAATGCAATGCCACGTTCCCTGTCAAGCTGGTACTCAAGAAACTGAAACTTCAATATAATACTGAGATTTCAACCCCAGATGGTCATGCTGAGTGCCTTTCAACTGTCAGCCATCGTAAAAAGTGCTCACAAACAAGGGTTCGCACAGATGGCCTCAGCCCAGAAATATACAGTGGAATTTATTTGGATTCGACCCACTTGAAAAAACCCATCTTTTTATCCACAAAGTGGGTTTTTTCATGCTTTATTATTTCCAATCAATTTTCTTTGCAATTATCAAATGAAATTTTTCTTTGAAATTATCAACTAACTGTTTTATAAGTTTAACTTAGTAACTTTTTATACAAAATGTCATCATGTATTAGGGGGACCGGAAAGTATTGTCGTTTCGGCGCACATGATATTTGTTTACAAGATTTTATTTTTAATCAATAATGTATTCACCCTCGTTAGCAACAACCTTTCAATCCTGGATCGAAAATGAATCGAAACGGATCGGAAAAAAATGAATTGGTTTTTAAGATTAACGAATATTTAATGCACCGAAACCACATTACTTTCCGGTCCCCCTAATATATGCTATATTTATATATACTAAATATAGACATCATATCTTAAGTCTATATTTAGCATATATACGAATGCATGAAGAATATACGTTAAAAAGCTGATTTATTTTCAGGCAAAATAATCTTTTCGCAAAATATTTTTTTAAAAGAAACCGCGTGGTGTTTCTTATAAGAAACCCACATGGGTTGAGTTTTTTCTCAAAATATTTGGTTTTTGCGAAAAAATCATAGTTGTGAAAATTGCGAACAAATAAGTGAGAAATTTAAATTATTATGTTTCTAACATTAATGCTAAGTAAGTGTGAAAAAGCAAGAAATCGACAATACTTTGGCTTAGTTATTTGACCGACTTAATTATTTGCTCTTTTTCCTATCTAATACTGCTTTTGAGGTAAGAACACTAATTAGGCAGCTATCAACCAGGGGGCACTTTAAGCGGTATCATCAAGTAGCAAGTAAAGAACATTAGCTACATACTATTTTTTTTCTTTACTATGATAGCAGCTTGTGTGGATGGAAAGATTGCTTGGAGGTAAAAAAAAAGCGAAATTTAGCAGAAAAACAAACCTATGTATTCCTGAATAAACAATATTCTTTTTTTTTTCAGGTTATACGAAAATTGCTTCTTTGAGGGAATAACCTGATATGTAAAAAATATGAAGAACAGCTGTTGTTTGCGGTTAATCTACTGTTTATATTTCAATGTAAGACAAATATTTATGCTTCGAACAAATGTATGTGCCAATATATTGTATTTGATCTAAAAATAAAGATAAATAAGGTCTCTATATTACATAGGATATGTTTCAAAAATTAAGTACTCACAACAATAAAAATTGCAAAAACTTTTTTTTATTATAGTAGCAATTGAAGCTCTGTGAATTAAGACAATAAATACCAATCAACCGCAAATCTTAAGATAAATGTATATTACTTCCATCTCTATATCAAATACTTTTTTTAACGGCAGGGGCAGAACTTATTCCTTTTGCTGTGGAAGGTGCCGGATGTGCTGCCCATTTTGCGTTGGCTGGTGAACACCTTATGAACAAAATTACGAAAGCGAGCAACATTACCCACGCCATACTGCCACAGATACTTGTTGATAAGGTGAGCCTCATTCACGCATCGCATACAACAAAGGACAACACACAGAAGCATCCCTGCTCTGAAGGGGATTCGAACATGCAGCCATTGGCTTCACAGTCAGGCACGCTAACCACTCGGCCAGCTGGCTGATATATCGAATACGGAAATATCAAATGAATAGCGATATCAAAACTATACTCATTAAGATAAGAAAAGCAATTGTCCTCTTTGCGCCTAATTGCACGCCAAATGGATGCCAAGCTCACAACGCGAACGTATATCAACATACAGCACTGACTTTTGAAGTGACGTTGCACAGAGTTCTTTTTGTTTGCAATCTTATTAACCACAATAATCAATCAACAAGTAATAATAATAATTAAAACTGACACCTATTAATCGCAACAAATATCGCACCTATTAATCGCACGCCAAATGGATGCCAAGCTCACAACGCGAACGTATATCAACATACAGCACTGACTTTTGAAGTGACGTTGCACAGAGTTCTTTTTGTTTGCAATCTTATTAACCACAATAATCAATCAACAAGTAATAATAATAATTAAAACTGACACCTATTAATCGCAACAAATATCGCACCTATTAATCGCACGCCAAATGGATGCCAAGCTCACAACGCGAACGTATATCAACATACAGCACTGACTTTTGAAGTGACGTTGCACAGAGTTCTTTTTGTTTGCAATCTTATTAACCACAATAATCAATCAACAAGTAATAATAATAATTAAAACTGACACCTATTAATCGCAACAAATATCGCACCTATTAATCGCACGCCAAATGGATGCCAAGCTCACAACGCGAACGTATATCAACATACAGCACTGACTTTTGAAGTGACGTTGCACAGAGTTCTTTTTGTTTGCAATCTTATTAACCACAATAATCAATCAACAAGTAATAATAATAATTAAAACTGACACCTATTAATCGCAACAAATATCTGTCTTTTTGTGCGCATTTAAGGAAACTGTTGAAAAGAATCTTATATAGAGAATTCTCTTACGTGGCTCCCAAATTTTGGCTGTATTTCTTTTCCGCCGGTGGCAACGTTTGCTTTGTTTTGTTTACGTTACTATTTCTCTTACACGGCGAATCGACCAATGATTGCCGCTAAAAATGTCACATGCCAAATCTAGCTGAGGTGGCTCAACATATAGCGCTTTTAAAAACGGAAACTGAAATAACCAGAGAGCATCAGCTGCGGCAATCTCATACTATTAAGCTAGGCAGAAGTGAGTAGTCTTTGTCGATAGATCTCTATTTTAGTATTTTGTCGAAAGCGCTTTTTTTCACGAATTTATATATTACGAATTTATTTGACGATTTTTGATTTATATCACGAATTATACTATAGCACATTTCTAATAGGTTTAACGAATTACATGTCGTTTATTTGAATTCAAATTTATTTTAATGACTTAGTATTTACTAAAAAGATGTAATTTTTTTATATGGATTTGAATTATTGTTTTGAATTCTTAGAATTTTGTGCATTTGCAAAGAACCTAAGTTAGTAGTGAGCGAAGCGAGCTTCGTTTACGAAGCAAACCATATAAGATTGCGTAGCAATTTTCGGGGGTTGGCGAGCGTTACCGAGCAGGGGGAGCAGCCCATTAGTAATAAATAATATTGTTTCTTCCAGACGATTATCTTCCGCAGCGAAACAAAGGTAAATATCCTTTATCTTGCATTTAATTTGTTAAGAACATGTCAGCATAAGAAACACTCATTTTAGTGGTCCAATCAAATTCAGTACTCTTGCAACGTCATATAGTTTGCTTGTTTTTTTTCCAAAAATGAATATTCTCCCAATTTATCGAAATACGACGCAAAGTCTAGGATTCGAGTAAGTCTACGAAATTATAAAATTTCTTTAAAAGGTTAAAAAGTAAAACTAAAATTAAGCGGTCCAATATTTGGCCCGCTCACCTAACCACACTATTGTGATCGCATTTCCCAGATTGTATCTACAGCCTATATTGTAGGTGTCAGAATTCCGAATCCATCGGCAAAAAAGGTACGTTTATTCAGAGAAAGTATAGTTTTTGTCTGATTTTGTCGCTTAAAATATCGTCTGCACTAATTAATTAGTATATTTGAGGTCACCCCCTCAATAAACCATTAAGATTGAGTCCGAGGACATGAAGATCCGATCATTAGATCAAAAGTTACTTAGAGTCGTCCGTTTATTTTTTTTTTTCTCACTGCACATACATTATCCTATCCTGCAGATAAATCATGACAACATTTAAGCATATCTCCATATCATATAAGCACATTGTCATGCTATATAAGTATATCATCCATCATGTCACATTAGTACATCCTCCTACCATATAAGCATATCGTCATATCATACAAGTAAATACTCAAATTATATAAGCATATTATCATGTCTTGCACGTAATTACAGAATAATCTAATGGAATCCCTCAGGTAGCTTGTGGCTGATTTACTTCGCCTGTGTCATACTATTGCTAGTGGCGTTCATTATGTAACAATTGTATTCAAAAATTAACAAATTACAAAGGTTATCATGATTTTTTTCTTATCAAACTATACACCGCGCAAGACAAATTGTATTTCAAATTAAATTTAAAATTATTAGCTTCTTTAAATCTTCAAAGTCAATATTAAAACTATTAATTTAATGATAAAAATTGTCCCCCTGAATTCATCACAATTCAATTCATTAATTATCAATAAAATGTACAAATCCGCTGGAATTTTTCTTTTAAAAATTAATTCCAAAATTTTGTGTAAGCAGAATTTTCCATTACATAATCTATTTACAATTCTTAAATCTCGAAAGAAAATTTCAGACGATACAAATATGAGAAATTTAAATAAAATCGGTGGCAGTAGCTTGAAACTGAAAAGAGAAAGTATATAACGCCACGTTTAACAAAGGCTATATATCACTGCTGCTAGATTTTACTTCTTTCTTTTTCTTTTTTTTTACATTTCATAAACTATGTACGCTGATATATTTCTTTTATCCTCATTTTTTTCCGAAATTCTAGAAAAGAGTGTTCGGTGAAGCAACTAGTTCAACACATCCATTAATTTTAAGATGTCGGAGCGACAGTATATCTTAACGTTTACATCCACGTTTAATTTAAAAGGAAATTTCTTTCGCTTTCATAGATTCCCCATCCTTTTAATCTTCCTTTATTGTTAACTCTTTAACCATTTTTTTTTCTTCTTATTGGCTTTTGAAATCAGCGAGATAAAATTTATTAGATTTTTTATTAATTCTATTATTTTTTTTTCTTTGAAATTAAATAAGTACGTATCTTTCTTTTATGTTTATAAATATAGAAGTTCTATAATATATATAAAAGTTCTATAATATATATAAGTGCAGCGGTGTATAAGAGTTCTTTAATTTACATAAGAGGAGCAATTTATAAGAATTCTATAATATGTAAGAGCAGCGGTGTATAAGAGTTCTTTAATTTACATAAGAGGAACGATTTATAAGAATTCTATAATATATGTAAGAGCAGCGGTGTATAAGAGTTCTTTAATTTACATAAGAGGAGCGATTTATAAGAATTCTATAATATATGTTAGAGCAGCGGTGTATAAGAGTTCTATATAACATATAAGAGCACGATGGCTCAGGGGATAGAGCATTCGCCTTCCGACGAGGTGAACCGGGTTTGAAACCCAGTGGTGGCTGGTCAATTCGATTTCCGCAAACGGCTTGCACGGACCACAGTGCTTACGTAAAATATCCTCAGTAGTAGACGGATCATGGGTTAGAGTCCTCTTGCCGTCAGGATAACCGTGGGAGGTTTTTGAGGTTTTCATCTCCACGTAAAGCAAATGCGGGTTAGTTCCTTCAAAAAGTCCTGCACGAAGGCGAAAATTTTCCCAATACTTGATCCAGGAATTTCCTTGTCTTCTGGATTGTGTTCAAATGTATAAGGCTACGGAGTTGAACATTGGTAGTCGTAAACTTAAAATTGGGTTGGCTGTTCAACGACGGTTAAAAGATGAAATATACTAGGCATAAAATATTTAATTAGTTTTGTTTAACCCTACTATTGTTAAGCTCTTAATAGTCTTAGCAAAGTTAAGTTAATAGTGTTGTTGTTACTAGTGATCGATCAGTGTTAATAGTGTAACTAAAAGCGTTAAAGTTGATATAGAGTTACTACTTTTACAATTTCCAACGATTAACAGAACAGATTAATAAAATAGAACTCTAAATAATCAACCTTTTTTCGGCGCAACCCCGACTTTATGAATAAAATTTATTAAGGAAATTGTGAACGTTATAACCAATCAAAAGCTATTTTTAAAAAATTTAATTGGAGGAAAACTTTTTATCGTGATAACATTAATACTCGTGAATTTGGTTTTATGTCCGACTGTTAAATTTGCAATCTTTGTGCTATATCTAGTCTAGATATGAATTTGTTATTGCTGTATAAACATAAGCTAAAAATGAACAAAATAAGAATAATTATGGTTTTACTTCGATATAAAAACTTAAAAGAACTGCTATAAACGCTGAAAAATGTTATTAGGGAAACATATTTCCTCATTAAATAATTTAAGTACTTTCTTTTAATTTGAAAAGCGTGATAGCATACACTGATGCAATATTTTATAAATGCTTATTCTTTTCATAATTTGTTCAATATGTTGCTATTACTTGAACTAATTTCATTGGCTACCGAAAGATTAAATAAATAATGAATTATAGATTGTATCTAAGTATAACCATAATATAATAATAAAATTAGTTTGGAAATAAAGCATGCGTGTAGCGCAGATAGAATCTTATGATGAATTTGAACTAGGCTTAACAGAACAGAAGCAGATAGAATCTTATGATGAATTCGAACTAGGCTTAACAGAACAGAATCATATGGAATCTTATGATGAGTACGAACTAGTCTTAACAGAACAGAACCAAATGGAATCTTATGATGAATTCGAACTAGGCTTAACTGAACAAGAGCAGATCGAATCTTATGACGAATACATTATAGAAATTATACATCATAAACTCAGTTAATACAATTTTTAGAGATTTAAAAATTAAAATATAATAGCGTTGAAAATAACATCAAACTCTTTCCAGTTCATTCCAGATAGTTATACACGAAATACTCGCAAAATTCTACTTGGCATTTCTTGAGTTTTGATATTCAAAGGACGTTGTTTTTTGAAGTGAAAATAGTTATTTCATGGTGTGTAAACGGGAAATTTTGGCTCAAGATTATTCAATTTTCAGTGTTTAGATTTAAATTGCATTCTCTAAGTCGCATATGATCACTCGATTTGGTGTTAATCCGGAATAAAGTGCTTCTTCACACAATTTTTCTAAGTCGTTCAACCTCCTGTTAGGAGAGATATTACACGACAGTTTATGCGGTGTAAGAAATGTTCGAAACAGAAATGTAAAATTAAGAAAATTGAGGAAAAAAAATTTAGTTCGCAAATATGCACAATCATGTCATATTATTTAAAATTGAACAAAAATATCTACTATTAAATTGTGTTTCATTGTACAGGAGCAAAATTTGTACATAAAGATAAATAATTGCATCTGATGTTACGTTTATGTCCTTATTTAACCCACTTGGTCAAGACAAAAATATTTCCCACTCCTTCGAGACGCGTAAGTAATAATATTATCCCTATTTCTCTTCAAAAATTTACTACTTTTACTTTCTCTATTTAATCCACGTACACACGGATAAAATAATTCTCACTCCTTTGATACGGGTAATTAATAATATTATCTCTATATGTCCCCAAAAATTTACTATATTTATTTCCTTATTTAACCCACTCTACAAGAAAAAAATATTCCACATTCCTTCAAAACGGCTAAATAATAATATTATCTCTATTATAACCAAAATTTAATACTTTTATTTCCTGATTTAATTCACTTACACGAGAAAAAAAAATATTTCCCACTCCTTCTATACGGGTAATTAATAATATTATCCCTATTTTTCCCCAAAAATTTACTACTTTTATTTCCATATTTAACCCATTTACACAAGAAAAAAATTTCCCACTCCTTCGATACGGATAAATAATAATATCATATGCTAACTAAATAATACTAAACAAGCCAACTAAACAGTAATATGACGTTCAACATATCATGCGCATTGGTTATCACTTTCATTATCTTTTTATAATGAATGTTTTAGTCATCAAAATAACATAGGGAAAAAGCATTTAGAATTCTTCTAAACTATGCGAATAAAATTGCTAAGTACTACATATAATCCAGTAGATGAACAAACGCTATTCATTTCCTAGCATTACCGAATGGTTAATTGTTCTTCATGTTCAGACGTTTTGAATAATTGATTATTTTACTAACACACTTAAATAATTACTTGATTTATTGTTTTTTACTAATTAATTATTTTAATAATTGACTATTTTACCACTAACTTCCAAGTGAATAGTAATAGATTTTTCCTTTAAATATTTCTTAATAAATAATTTATTACGCTGAAAGTCAATCCTTTAAAAATATAAAATTCACGCTGTATAATATTTTTATTTCAAAAATCTATTATCTTTTTCTCATTTTAAAAAAGTAGTTTAAGTAAGAAATAGTAGAAGATAAAGATAAGAGTTTGTTTACAAGTAATATTCAATGCGGAAATTAAACACTAATTTTTACATTCCTTAAAAGAAAATATCACATGTCCCAATGTTAAAAGAAAACAGCATTGAATATAATAATCCCGAAAAAGTAAATTTGAAATAACACAGAAAGAATGTATACTTTAATCACTAAAAACATACATAATGTTAATTCTTACAAAAATTATTCGTTTTCAAAAACAGTATTTAAAGTTTAATGTTAAGATATAATGAAATATGCAATAAAACAAATAATTATATCTGCAGTAATTTTTACAAATTTTTTTAACAATAGTTTATTTCACTATTTTTGTAACAATTTCAAATAATTCCATCTTTCGCTCAAACTTCCAGTTAAATAGTAATAGATTTTTCATTTAAATATTTCCTAATAAGTAATTTGTTTTTCAGATAACTATCTTAAAAAGTTTTTAAAAGCCATTCAGCACAGCACTTTTATTTCAAAAAGTATTGTCTTTTACTTATTTAAGAAAGTAGCTATAAATTGAATTAAAAAGATAAAGATGAAAATTTTTCCACATCAAGCTATATTCAATGGGGAAATTAAAAGCTAATTTTCATATTCCCTTTTTGGATAATATCCCAAACATGAAAATAAAACAACATTAAATTCACGAAAAAATGCTGAACAAGCGCAATTTTTAATCATTAAAAACATGCATAATGGTAATTCTTACAAAACTGAGTCTGTTTCAAAACCAGTATTAAAAGTTTTATTTTGAAATGTAATTAAATATGCAATATTACAGAATGCGCCAGGAATGCGAATCAATTCTCGAGAGTATTTTTAACCATATTTGTCTTAGAGTACTTACTTTAAATATTTAATAACGATTCTTATCCAGCTTTCCTACAAACAAATAAGCGGAGTATACCTGAATTACCTGAATCTGCTTTCTGGTTGTTGTTGTCTTATAATTTATCCTTGATTGTTGGAAAGGTAATGCTTTTGGGAATAAAGTCTTCCACCGAAGAAGAGGGATATTAAGATTCTAAACGGTTCCATCTCAGTCAATTTAGTTTAGTTGTGCTTTTCCTTTAGTTGCTCCAGTATTTGGCGACGCATAATGATTTTCTGTGAATGCTTTTATCTAGAATAACTTAAGTACTCATCTTTAAGAAATAAATTCTTTCAAAAAAGAATGGGAAATTTTGATTTTTTTTTTTATTTTGAGATTGTTCTTCGAAATCTCTCTGTCGTTAGGGGTTGTCCTGATATTATACACTGTAAAAAATATTCCGTAAAATTTACGGTTTTAAACCGGCAGCTGGGTTGGTTGTGGAAAACCGTAAAATTCACGATTTGATTTGTTGATTTGTTCATTTACGTCGCACTAGATCTGCACAATGGGCTATTGTCGACGGTCTGGGAAACATCCCTGAGGATGATAAGAAGTCATGCCGTCACAATTTTGATCCTCCGCAGAGGGGATAGCTCCCCTGCTTCGGTAGCTCAACGACCTGCACGCGAAGTCGAGCACTTTACGGTAGAACAATTTAACGAGGACCCATACCGCACACCCTCGGTCCCTACGCAGACTGATCCAAGTGGTCACCCACCCGCACACTGACCGCAGTCAGTGATGCTTGACTTCGGTGATCTGCTGGGAACCGTGTCTTAATGATCAGTCCACTGCGGGACTAAAGTTCACGAAGTTAATCCGTAAACGCAACGGCTTTTTACCATATGTGTGCAAGTCTTCTCCGTAAAATTCACGAAGTAAACCCGTAACTTCAACGGCTTTTTACCATATGGGTACAAGTTTTTTCCGTAAAATTCATGAAGTAAATCCGCAACTTCAGCAGGTTTTAACCATATGGGTACAAGTTTTTTCCGTAAAATTCAGGAAGTAAACCTGTAACTTCAACGGCTTTTTACCATATGTGTACAAGTCTTTTCCGTAAAATTCACGAAGTAAATCTGTAACTTCAACGGCTTTTCACCATATGTGTACAAGTCTTTTCCGTAAAATTCACGAAGTAAACCCGTAACTTCAATGGCTTTTTACCATAAGTGTGCAAGTCTTTTCCGTAAAATTCACGAAGTAAACCCGCAACTTCAACGGCTTTTTGTCATATGTGTACAAGTCTTTTCCGTAAAATTCACGAAGTAAACCTGTAACTTCAATTGCTTTTTACCATACAGGTACAAGTTTTTTCCGTAAAATTCATGACGTAAATCCATAACTTCAACGGTTTTTTACCGTATGGGTACAAGTTTCTTCCGTAAAATTCACGAACCCGTAACTTCACCGGCATTTTACCATATGTGTACAAGTCTTTTCCGTAAAAATTACAAAGTAAATCCGTAGTCACAACGGTATTTACCCAAACAAAAACTAGTATTTGACGTAAAAATTATGAAAGAAATCCGTACCTTCAACAGCTTTTGGCCATATAACAGAGCAAGTTTTTCCCGAAAAGGATACAAGGAAAATATGCAGTTACAACGGTGTTTTACCAATCAAGGACAAGTTTTTCCATAAAAGTAAACAAGAAAATCCGTAGACAAAATGAATATTATATATAATATATAAACACCTTAAGAGGATGCCATTCCGGGAAAGAAAATTTTCGTCGCAAATTCTCTTTCTAATTACTAATTTAAAATAAAGAAAAAGCAAGTCCTGGCAAATCTAGAGTAAGTCATAAAGTTTCAATTGCTGAAAAAAGTACTTCAAAATATTAAAATACTTATAAATTATTAGAAGAGAACTTCTCCGCTGCGTAATCCTAAGTTATCTCATAATTTATTTTCATTTGTATATTTTGAAATTTTCTTTTCTATATTTTAAGCATCATGGCTTACTCAAGGTTTGTCTGCACTTAATTTTTCTACATTTCAAATTTTAAATTTGCAATGAAGGAGAAAGAGAATTCGGGACGAAAATTTTCTTCCCCAGTATGGTGTCCTCTTAATGAGAAGATAGGATTTGTGATTTGCTTATTTTTGCTTGCAAGGAGGGAAGGGGTATGAGCAAGATATTAAAATCTCTCTATTTTTCTCAAAATTCCATGAAATAAATGTGACGAAAACATTACGCACGGAAAAATTTTAAATTTGGAACAAATGTTGTATTAGTGGGGTAAAAAATGTATTAGAAGAATTTTAGAGATCAAGAAGTTTGAACCCAGAGGGAAAATACATAAGACTTTTTAAAGAATATTCTACTCAAAATTTTATTAAATGAATTGAAACGTGAATTTTGCTTCATGCAAAATTGCATCTTTTGTTTGAATTAAATTCTAAGATTATATTTCTACAGTTAAAAGAAAACGTAAGGGGGTGAAAGTTTTCTGCGTAGTCATGGGAGGGACTTATGATTTACTTAATTTTTGCGAATAAAGGGGAATGGGACAATATTTGATGCTTTTTTATAACGTTTAACCCAACTAATTCTTCTGTAATTTGTTCATATAGTTGTTTTAATTGCCACTTGTCAATACTGACAAGCATATTTTAATGCAAAGGGTTGCGCTTCTCTTGTTTTCCAGTGGCGCCATCTATGGTCAAGAATTCTACTTCTGCCTCACACATAAGTCACAGCGCGTTTTACAGGGAGGACTCATTGACACCCCATCTATCCACCTGCGGATCACAATTTTGACCTGAACCAGAGCACGATCAATATCTTAT
Organism: Parasteatoda tepidariorum; assembly: GCF_043381705.1. Taxonomy (NCBI): domain Eukaryota; kingdom Metazoa; phylum Arthropoda; class Arachnida; order Araneae; family Theridiidae; genus Parasteatoda; species Parasteatoda tepidariorum. Next base: position 80,836,310 of record NC_092212.1, on the reverse strand, counting down.
TCGGTATCCCCAGAGATTTGGTCCGGGAACTTGGAGGACTTTGGGACCCAGACTGATTTCACGTGCACCAGTCACCGTTTCTTTCAAGGAGAGTCTTTGGTCGAAGGGGATCACTCATGACCTCTTGGACTTTGGCCCGATTCCTTACTTACCAGGCGACACCTGCCTCTGCAATTTTTTTCTACTTTGGCCTATTAAAATCACCTATTATACATGGGGACAAGTTTGAAAATTAGGTTATTATAAAAACAAAATATAAGTCTACTGTATATTCAAATATGCGAAGAACACAAGAAATTGTCGTACATTTTTCAACGTGTCTCTACAGGCCGGGATAATCTGGTTGGTAGAGCGCTGGGCCCATGTCAAAAGAGTTCGTGGGTTCGATCCCAGCCGGCCGAAGACTCCCATGTAGTAAATGGTGACTGGTGCACCTTAAATCTGTCGAGTAGCAAAGTCATCCATGATCCCATAACAAATCAATACCTCTGATCCAGGAGTTTCCTTACCTTCAGGATTGGTTCAAAATTACAAGGCTACGGAGTTGAACATTCGCAGTCGTATACCCAAAATTGGGTCGGCTGTTCGACGTATATATAT
>NC_092212.1:80830021-80835445 GCF_043381705.1 Parasteatoda tepidariorum | reverse complement strand
TAGCTGCCCAGCCTTCTTGGACACATTTCCATAAATCACCTAAATTTTTTGGTTTTTGCTGTTTCACATATTTATCCACATCTATCCACAGCATCTCGATCGGGTTGAGATCTGGTGATTGGGAAGGCCACTGCAAAACCTCAATTTTCTTGCTTGACAAGAAGGCCTTCGCAGTTTTGCTCGTGTGCTTTGGATCATTATCGGCTTGCATGATTGGTTTTTTTGAGCGAAGTTTTCTGCAATAAGGCTGAAAAACAGTCTTGATAATGTCCACGTACACATGCTGATCCATGATGCCTCCGATTTTGAGAATTGGACCACATCGTGAACATGTCATGGCACCCCACACCATCACCGAGCCGCCTCCACCTTTTACAGTTGATTTTGTACACCGTACATTAAATTCTTCACCGACTCGAAGCCTCACAAAACTTTTGCCATCTGCGCCCATTCTGTTGAACTTCGATTCGTCTGTAAATATAACTCGATTCTAGTCAACCAATGTCCAGTTTCGGTGTCTTTTTGCAAAAGTTAATCGAGCTGCTATATTCTTCTTTGACATCAACGGTTTTTTCCTACATACCTGACCCATAAGCCGAAACTCATTTAAACGCCGTTTGATGGTATTATTGCTTACGTGCTTGCCTGTTAATTTGTCGAATTCTTTTCTGATGTCCGGGGCGGTTTTGTGACGATCAGCTTCAGAAATTCGATGAATATTTCGATCTTCTCGTTCGGTAGTTTTACGAGGACATGGTTTTCGGGATGATTTTCAATACTTTTAGTCACTTGAATATATTTCAATGCTTGGAAAACTGCTGTTTTTGATAATTTCAACCGCCTACCAATTTCTCTAATTCTTAAACCTTCTTTTCTCAGAGTATCTATTTGACATCTCTGTTCATTGCTAACATTTTTTCCATTACTCATTATAATGTTGAAATTTGTACTAAAAAAAGAAGAAAAATATTAATATAATGTTTTAAAGCATCAAGCAAAGATAATGTAGTAAATTACACATACATTGATCGATAAATTGATTGTAATCATTCAATAACTCATGATTAGACAAACTGTCCTTAAGTATAAGAAACTTAACAAAATACTATATTTTTTAAATAAACTTTTATGAAACACTTGTGAACACGATTGAGGATTGAAGTTCAACTAAGGTAGAATTCGTCATTGTAGATATCTTGATCGAAACATAATATTCATCCAATATAATGACGCATTTATTTTGAAAACACAGTCCTTAAGTACTTGAGCGCCACTGTATATATATATATCAGATATTTAGTTATAAAGTACCTCAATACCACTTCAAGCTTGAAAAATATAGACGAATTAGGGCCACATAAAATGAGACATAATGGAGTCGTTCGTACGCCCATGCAAACCCAGAGAAATAATCCAGGAATACGATCTCATGGTAAGAGCAAAACTTCTGATCCCAAAGAGTGGGTTTGAAACCCAGAATGATCTCTCGTTGTTGTTGTTGTTACATACGCGACAAAGTAATACCAGCATTTTTTTAGGCAATATGGTGAGTTTTTTTTCAATGGCACCCATCTATGGCCAAGAATACGACTGCACACACACACACGTCACACCCCTTTTGACAGGGAGGACTCAAACATACTTCATTCATTAATCCACAAATCGTAATTTTGACCTTAACGAGAGAACGATTAATCTCCTATTCAGACCATCAGAGGTAATGCTTTGCTATTGGAACTTGGAGGACTTTATGAACTCTGCAGATTTAACATTCACCAGTCACCATTTAATACACGGGAATTCAAACTGATGGGATTCGAACTCACGTTTTCACGAACATCAGCACAACGTCCTACCAACCAGGCTATCCCGACCATGATCTTCCGTAGAATATATGTAAACAAAAAGGAAAATTTTTAGCTATATTTTTTCTTTTTTTTATTGCAGAATTGCTTTATTCTATTTACATTAAAATAACAGGACTTTGAACATTTGGGGTCAATTTGACCTTCATAAGAAATTAACGTTATTTCAATGTAAATATTTTTTTAAATGTTGAATATTGTGCAATATGTAAAAGTTTTCAGAAATAAGAAAATTAAAAACATTCGTTTGTTTTTACTAACGCAATGACAATATTACAACATAATGTAAGGTTGTATCACAGATTATTCTTTCGCACGAGAGCAAGTAATACATAAATAAACAATCGACATAAATATAAATAATACACGTTAGCACACAACATGTTTTAAATTGTAAAGCTCCACCATTAGTTATGCATTAGCGTAGGCAAATACAGTATATCGCGTGGAGTGAAAGTGACAAAAAAACATCGACAAATTGTTTTGGAACATTTCTTATTATTATTCGTTTTATTCTATGCCTTGCGCTGTTAAAATGCGTGCTACTTATAATTTAGTGACTGAATTTTATAAATTATGGGCTATCTGATGCCCAAAGTATTAATTTATAATTTTTCAACAAACACAAAAAAGAATTCGCAGTGAATAGTTAAGATGGCAAAAGATTCCTTGAAAACAATTCTAGCACTGAGGACAGCAATATTACAAAATTTGTAAAGAAATGTAAGAAAATTGTAAATTGACGTCATATAGTAAGTATATATTTTTCATTTTGCAGTGCAAAAGTTAAATGTCGCTTGTCCAATGACCATTTAATCGGGGGCGTTGGTTCAATGATCATTGCATTCTTGATGATAAATGGTGTTATTACTGCTTGTTTAACTGTCACGACGAAGTGACATTAAAATTAGGAGGGAATTTTTTTTGTTTTGTTTTTGTTCAAACGTAGTGCTCATGTAATTTAGGTTTTTCCTTCAGGTGAAAAAAAAATATGCCTGCAAGTTTTACTGAAGCAAAAGACAGTAAACCAGCTTAGTTTCGGTGAGTTGCCATAATTAGAGCACTGTACTTTCAGGCCAATGACATCTGATTGCTGGGAGGGAAAGTATAAATCGCAATCCGATAGGTTATCGATCAAGGGGCGCAGAGCAAAAATCTCTATAAATGCGCAATACTTCGCATGCTTTCACTATTAGTGTGTGGAAAGTCTTAGTAGGGGAAGTACTTTAGTTTGAGTCTTGATTTTCAAATAGATTAAAAACTTTTATGTTGGGAAATTATATGGAACTCAAAACTGCATTGAACATAGTTCTAAAAAAATTATCGTAGAAATTCTAAAACATATTTTTGTCAATTAAATAAAATACTAAGAAAGGGGAAAATACTGTAGTACGTATTACTACTGAAAAGAGGAGAAAGAAAGGGGGGCAAGACATGTAACTAGTCTTCTCCCCAGATGGCATATTCAAGCATTGCGATCGAAAATAACAAAATTCGTTCGGAAGTGCAAGTTTACGGGATTTCCCTTTGTGTAGAAATGTGAAGTCAAAAAGAGGTAATTTTTATATCCCTAGTTCCTTCGATTGTTAAGAGCTCCGAGGAAATATAATCTTCCGTGAAAATTACACCAATCAATCTTCTCTATAGACGGTAATCATTATATGCAGTAAGAACAAGTCATATGTGTAACTCATATGCAGTAAAAACAAGCCATAGGTAATGCTGTCATCTTGCTGCCCTTGTTCTAATTGACTATAACCGTTAAGTTACTGATCTAGTTCAGTTTATTTATTGTAAAAAAAAAAGTAAACAGAAAAGTTCAAATTGGGAAGATCTAGCGTAATTTAATATTTTAGGACATTTTATTTAATATTTATCTATAGTTAATTTAAGAATACTATTTTTCCGATTTGATCATGGCAGGAAATGAAGATTTCGACCAGGTAGTGTCGTTTAAGTTTTAGCTTAGCAGTTTTTTTTAATGTTGTTGTATATCAATTTGAGACATAATATTTTGAACTTCTGTTTTAAGCATTATATTTTAAAGCATTTGTAGGTTAACTAAAAGATTTTAACTAGTTATTGAAGAATTTATTTACAACAATTATAATTGAGTTAGGTAAAAGAAGGCTTCTTTTAGATACTTCGGATTATTGTTTATGTGTACCAAATTTTATTTCAAACATAAGAGGGGTAAGGGAAGAAAAAGCTTCCTCATAGTGATGATGCTATCTAGTGACAATTGTGAAACATAAAATATTATAGTTTTTTAGTAATTTTAAATATAAAAAGCAATTTCAATTTTAATAATTCTATTTTTAACTTGAAATGATTACAGCTAGCTAAATAGCTGAAACTTTCCTAGTAATAATAAATTAACAGATAGATTTTTTTTCTTCATTTGATTAGGATAGATTTTTTTCCGAAATTGAATTTTTTTTGATATTTCAGAATTTTAGTAAAGTTTAAATTTTAGCTCGATAAAGAAGTTTAATTAAGTTAATCATGGCATGTGAGAAGAATTAAAATTGTTTCGAGTTGTTTTAAATCATTTATAATGAAAAGAAATCTAGAATACAAATTTTTATCACTTTATTAAAAGTCATGACAGTTTGAAGTTAAAATATATCATAGTTCCAGTGTTTTCATCTCAGAAAAAAAATGGGTGAGAATTTCTCACCCTTTCTCAGAAACTGGGTGAGATTTCAAAAAGTTAAGTGAGATTTCAAAAATTAAAAAAAAAAAAAAAAAGCACAGAGACTTGAAAAAAAAATTTTTTTCTTTAATTATAATGCATTTCTAACATCTTCTAATTTTTAAAGCATTGAATATTTTTGCTGCATCATCATATGGAAAATGTTCTACATCTACTTTTTCGTCAGCTATTCTCATTAGGTTGCTCAAATAAGTATTTGTTTCGTTTTGATCGTTTCTACCCACATTTATTTCATTTTCATGTGTCCGTTTTGGAGTAGAAGATATTGGCTTTACAAGGTATTTGTCCATCTTACATTAACGAGCAAAAAATTTGAACGTCTTACATGAAGAAACCTTACCTATGGTAAACACGTGGTTGCAGAGAAATGCGTTCTGAAAGAGGTTCCGTGGTTCGGAAGGATGGTGTTCTGTTGTTCTTAAAGGTTCTGAACAATACTGGTAAATAGGGAAGCTATATAATGGGGCAGATGTTGAAAATAATAAAAGATCGAGGAAGAAAAGTGAAACAAATTTTATTCTAAATGGCGCAAATGAGAAATTTTTTTCAAAATGCGAGAAATTCGGGAATTTTGAAATTGGTTTATACAATGCGCGAATTTCTCGCGGTAATAATTTTTTAATGCGAGAATATAACAAAAATATGTGAGATTCTCGCGCTGTAGTGAAAACACTGAGTTCCTAATTAATAAAAGCATACACAGTGTTTTCACTACAACGCGAGAATCTCGCATATTTTTTTCTTTTCTCGCATTAAAAAATGATTACCGCGAGAAATTCGCGCATTCTATAAACCAATTTCAAAATTCGCGAATTTCTCGCATTTTGAAAAAAATTTCTCATT
>NC_092212.1:80806522-80829658 GCF_043381705.1 Parasteatoda tepidariorum | reverse complement strand
TAAAATTGAAAAAAACACGAATAGACTTGGAAAAAAATTATTTCTTTAATTATAATACATTTTTAACATCTTCTAATTATATATTTTTGTTGCATCATCATATGTAAAATGTTCTATATCTACTTTTTCATCAGCTATTATATTTCCGTATTTGTTTCGTTTTAACCATTTCTACCAACATTTGTTTCATTTTCATTTGTCCGTTACGGAGTAGAAGATGTCGCCTTAACAAGGTATTTGTCCATCTTACATTCATGCACAAGAAATGTAAACGTCTTACATGAAGAAACCTTACCTATGGTGAGCACGTGGTTGCAGAGAAATGTGTTCTGAAAGGGGTTCCGTGGTTCGGGGGAGTGTTGTTTTGCTGTTTGCACCAGTTCTGAACAATACTGGTAAATAGGGAAGCTAGATAACAAGGAACGATGTTCAAAATAATGAAAGATCAAGGAAGAAAAGTGAAAGGATTTTATTCAAAATGGCAAAATACGAAATTTTTTCCAAAATTTTCGCATTTTGAAATTGATTAATAGAGTGCGCGATCTTCTCGCATTAATAACTTTTTATAGCGAGAAAAGAAAAAAATATTCGAGATTCTTGCGCTGTAGTGAAAACACTGAGAGGTTGTTGTTCAACTTTTTCAAACTGCAGCCCGCCAGGTGATCAGTGACCGGAATTCTGGCCCGTGGGCTCTTTGCAGTTAGACAGCCCTGATCTAAGAGACAAATAACTGTAGAGGGGAAGAAAACTTTCGCTTTTTTTTTGTAATATTTTCATTTTGGAATCTTATATTCTAGTATGTGAAATGTTATCTCTGTTAATTATCTTAAAAATAATAGTTATGGTTTTGTATATTGAATGCCTAATACAAATTTATAAACTCTTTAATAGTTTGAAGATGATTTACAAGAGAGTCAAGAACCACAGACTGGTGATAAGAAGAAACGTTTATTTTCAAAAGAATGTAAGTTTGATTTTATTTAAACTTTAAATATTTTTTATGTCTCAACATTTTCGCTTTTAAAATATGCTGCTGTAATGTCTTATTTTGTTTAATAAATTATGCATGCTTAATTATTTGTATCTCAACTTTAGTACTCAAAATTTTTGTTTTTAAAAAATGGTAGTGTGATGTGTTAGTGTATTTAATGTTACTTAAATCTGTATGTTTTAAAAGTTCTGTGTAAAATGCTGCATTAGTCATAGTTTGTTGTACAGTTTATTTCAAAATATTTTGTTTGTAGAAGTAATTTTCATGAACATTTTTTGGGAATCTTTAATCTAGTGGAGTTAGTGTTTGAAATTATTAGGAGTCTCATAAGTAGCATAGATTGCATGTAAAAATATGCATATAAACTTGTAAATAGTGGTCCATAGCTTCTAACCTTTATCTGCTAATCAAAAAATAATTAGAAATTAAATTAAAATAAAAATTTTCATTTTCAAAAGAAACTATGTCATGATAGTTGAAATTAAATGTTATTTAATTGTAATAAACTTGAATTTTTTTTTACTTTTTTTTTCAGATTCTTTGGTTTCCCAATTAGTTTAAATGGGTTGTATAATGTATAAATTGAAAGCAATCTTTCTTATCTGTTATTCAATGCAGTTTACATGATTTTTCAAAACTCTGTCAGCATGGAAAATAAAAAAGCAACTATATATGCCATCTTGCTGTGAAGAATTATCTGGGCTTTAGAATGGACAAATAACTTAAATATTTTATAAGTTATTAAACTGTTTTAAAAATAGTCTATTTGGGGACATTTTCCTACCTTCAGGAAGACTTTAAAAATCAATGCCTTATTTTAATATTTTTTCTAATTTAATGAGCTCAAATAATGCAGCATTGCATTAATTTTGTAAACGTTGAAAAATTAGACCACTAATGCTTTTCATTTTCTCTAAACGGTGGCTTTTCTCCATATTTGTGTTTTAGACCAATTTCCAAATACTGCTGCAAGCTCACAGTAGTTTTAAAAATAGTATCTTATTCACATAAAAGCATTTCATAAAACAATAAACAGTCTAACAAAAACAGCCTTGACAAAAATATTTTTTATCTTTTATGAAAATTGGCTTTTTTTTTAAATGTTCCACTTTTTTTTTCAATTTTTAAAATCTACTTCAATGCTTTTTATAGGAACACAGAAATAAAATTGTGAAAAAAATATTATTTTTGTACTGATAGTGATTATTTTAAATTAATAAAGTATGCTACAATGTTTTAAAAATATCGTGTTTTTACTTCATAAAACATAAGAAACTTAAATTTTTTCCTCTCTTTAAAATAATGTTACGGGAAAAATTTTGTATATTCTATACATTTAATTTAAAATATATGTGATTTTTATTCTTTTAGATAAGTTATGAATTACACCATGTGTGCTCAATCTATTTTTTTTTTTCTTTTTTTTTAAATATACCTTGTTGGTTTGATTAAATTTTATTTTTCTAGGCTTTATTTTTTAAGAAATTTGCAAAAATAACTTTTAAAAATGTGTGCATTTTATTTTCTTATTTTTACAATTATTAAAAGTTTCCTTTTTTAAACAAACTTATATTATACTAACAAACATTTATATTTTAGTGCGTTGTATGATGTATGGATTTGGGGATGACCAAAATCCTTATACAGAATCTGTTGATCTTTTGGAAGATTTAGTTATAGAATTTATTACTGAAATCGTAAGTATAAAAATGTTTTTTTTAATTATTTGTTGAATTTATTAAGTTTATGAAAAAATTGTAAGTGTAATGTATGTGAATACCAATACCATTGAATATTAATAAACAGTTGTAATTAATCATCGAAACAGATTTTATTCATGTGAATAATGAAAGAAATTTTTTTGGTCAATAATTATAATAATAATTATGTTCACACTATTTTCAATTTTGGCTTTAATAAGTATTTCTTATTTATCTATAGCATCAGCTACAACAAATACAATATTAGGATGTTGTTGTTGAACAAAATGACTATGTCCGCAGAGTCTTATACCCCTTTATATGTCGGTTTATTATTTTTTTCGAGTGACTTTAGTTCTGAATATCAGGAAAATTGTTTATTTATTTTAATTTTCTTCTTTTGAAAATTTTGTAGGCCTGCAATATTTTTATTTTTTTTTTAATCCACAATTTGGCAAGGCAAATCTTTTTTTTTTTTTAAATCCACAATTTGGCAAGACAAATTAAAAAAAAAGAAAACTGTATTTTTCTGATGCTATATATCATCTAAATCTATGGTCAAATTTTCAATAAACATCTGATAAAATCTGGAAATTTGGGTACTAAAATTTAGGTATAAACTTATTTTACCCATTTTCTTCTGTAATTTAGGTTTTGGGAGATGTGAGCTTTATTATAGCTTTTATTTTTTAGTTTCTAGTTATTCATGAATTCTATGTCATAACCCTGAAAGAACCAATGCCGTTTGGTGCTTTTACTTTCTGTATTAAATAATGTGTATATGCAGGCAAATATTTTTTCGTTATTTTACACACTCTTATTTTTTTTAATATCTACTATTAAATTTTATAACTATAATTAAATTTTATAAATTTTCCGGATGGGTAGTGAAAATACTTTCAGATCGTTCAGGGTTTAAAGTCAAAGTGTATGCATATTTGAGTATTACATTTTGTACATAAAGTTTTCAATAATAACATTGAGTGTTACTTTATTGATCATAATTCCTGGATTTCATAGTACTGTTATGCTAATTAAAATTATATAATCATTTTTTATGGTGTCTATGTATTTTTTATATTTGTATATTTTGTGAAATTCCCTTATTTGATTGTTACTTTTTGTACATTTGTAGTTTTAAATACCAGTAAGAAGCATTATTTTACAGTTGATAGTGCCTTCATTTTATTGTAATGTTTTGCTCATTATATAATAATATAATAATTTTTATGGTGTCTATATAGTTAATGCAATATGCAAGCTTGTTAAGACATTATTTTGATACTAATAGTATTATGTTATGATAATTTTGGTTGTTGGTTATGTTAATTTTGATTGGTTAGTATGACATGAATAATTTTTGAAATTCCGATACCAATTTAATATTAATAGTTATTTCATACACAGAATATTTCTTAAAAATTCTATTTGTTATACTTCATTTATTTTATTTCATTGTTTTACTTCATTTTCTAAAATCTTAGTACTGTTCTGATACTTTAATATGAGTATAATTTTATTCTTTCAATCGTAATCATTTTAAATTCATAATGCTAAGAGCAATTATTTAGGATTATTACAGGGTTCCCACAGTCCTTAAAGTGCTTAAACACTGCTTAATTTTGGTACAAGGTTTTTAAATGTCCTTAGTTTTTCAGCATGACTGTAGTTGCTAGGTGTACTTTTTCAATTCACTTTTTTAAAACAAAAAGTTAATTTACGCATTGAGGGTGGAGCATTTTAGAGAGACAAGAAGAGATGTGTGTGAAGGCTTCAGGCAATAGGAATAAAGCATGTCCTTTCAGTAATATAATCTGCCTTTTGCCTAGAATGAGGAGAATGAAGCATTCTAAAACAAAAGAATAGAGTATGGAGGAGGTGGAAGAGATAGTGCTTTTTTTTGGGGGGGGGTGACAGTTCTAAAGTACCTAAGTAGAAAATTCACACTGACCTTCAATATCGATAGAATTCACGAAATTTAGTTCTACTGATAACACATCTGGCAGGAAGGAAGTAAAACCCTGAGAAAAGAAGTATCAGAAGCAATTTTTGAACTGGAATCTATAACGAAAACTATTTCCAAAAATCTTGAAGAATTAAATAAATTTGTATATTTCAGTGCGTAATAAGTTACTTTAAATTTATATAAAGTAGTAATATTTTTTTAAAATTCATGATTGCGCTAAAAATTAAACAGGGTTCAAAAAATTTGCTTCTAATAAGAAAGTTAAATATTTATAACTTGTTTTGTTGCAATGTAAAAAAAAATTTTAAACTTTAGATTTTCAACTATTATTTTTATTTCTTTAGGATAAGCTGGTTGTTACATGAAAACTTAAATCAACTGAATTAAAGGATTCCTAACTTTTTGTTATTAATGTCCATTGGAATAAAATTCAGGCTTAAATTTTAATAATCATTTTATTCAGTTAACATTGCAACTTAATAAACTGTTTTTTTTTGTTGTTTTTTTTGTTATTTATTCAATTTTTGGCTGCTTTGAAATTAGCTCTTTTTTTGTGTAGTAATATTGTGTTAAGTTAATTCCTAATAACAGTTTTAGCTGGAAAAAATTTTATGTAATATATAAATCATCATAAAAGTAACTATAACACATTTGCTGTTTAGTAATAATTTGAAAATGGGGTTAAGTTATATACTGTTTTCAATGTATTTTTCATAAAATTAATCAATATTTTTTTACAAAACCTTTCCTGATAAGGTGATATTACAAGATTTTTTTTTTATAATGAAAGATTACCACTTTCAGTTTCGATAGAAAAAAATATCAAATCATAATTATAGTGGAGAATAACAATAAGAATGATAGAGGATGATAAAGAAATATTACAAGTAAATATCAATAAATGATGAAAAAATAAATAATTTATCAGTATTTGTTAAATAAACAATCTTATCAATTTTCTGGAACCTTATCATTTTTCAGTGTGTTGAAACCTTTTAAAAATTGTTTTAGGCCTTTTTATTTATATGTTTCACCTAGAACTAATACAAAACACATTAGTTTGAAAATTATGAATCTTCTCAAACATAATTGTACATGATTGTTTCTTTTTTTAAGAAAGATAAATAATTGGCACTGTCACTGGTGGTATATGTATATTCGATGATTAACAATCATACTGTTTTTAAGGTCCTCAATTTTTCAAAAAAAAAATCCTTAATTTTTTTTTAAGGAAGTCCTTAAAAGTACTTAATTTATGCTTTGTTAAAAGAGTGGGAACCCTGTGTCTTTTAGCCAATGTAAATGACTAACTGAGGAGCATAATAAACCAGGCTTTTATTTATTTAAATACTACAGACAATTTTGTTTGCTGTATGATGATAAAGATGTTGTGATAAATCAATATGTGACCCACATCAATTTAATTGAGACATGATTTTTCAATTAAACAGGCATGCCACTTGTTCAATCTAATTAATTCTTGTTTTTCAATATAAGTTAAAAGTAATGGAAGGTTTCCACTTACCTTTCATTATGGGCCACCTTTTTTAAATCTGTATAAAACATTTATTGTTTCTAAACTACAAGTTGATAAAGATGATGAATCTATATAAAATGAAATGATTCATGATTTATATGAATTAAAAAGGTGATGAAAGAGAATGACAGTGAATTGAGGTAAGCTGCATCTTGAGTTCCATTTAAACTTTAAAGTTTTAAGAAAAAAAGTTATTATTTTCTTCTGCCCTTGCAGCAATATCTGGTTTTACCATGAGGGCTTGGGACACCACTGTTGCACAAATCCACAGAATCCGAAAAATTTGAATTGATCTTTCAATCTATTCAAATCAAATGATTTTAATCCAATTAACAATTCATTAATCACAGAATTTTTAATAAGATAAACTTGTTAAAGGGAGAAATTTTCTTAAAAAATGTCAAGTTGCATTTGGGGTTAGTGAAACACTTTATTTATGAAGTAAGTTCTGATTTAAGACAAATGTTAATCAAAATACAATTTTATAAACAGAATATGAAATCTTCAATATTCTCTTAGTATGGATTGTTTCAATTTGATGAGTTCAAAGTAATGACATCTTGAAATAACTAACAAAAGAATTGTAAAGGCTGAAAATGAAATAACTGAATGTTTATTTTTTAGTTTAGTTTAGATTTAACTTTTTTGTCAAAAGTGTTGTAACATATGTGCTTATAGTAGATACAAACTTGATCCTTGATCAACTAATTTGTAAATTGAATAACAGTTTATGGATTTTGCTTTTCATGTTTTGGTTAGGATTTCATTCAAAACAATTGTTTCTTTTTATCATAATTTTTAATGTTACACATACTTGTAATTTAACTTCACTTTGATGATTTAATTTTACTCTCAATAATCAATATAATGATCTATGTCTAATATATATATTACATTGAACTTGTTTATTAATATGTAATGATAACATTTTAATTCTCTTTTGTTGTAAAATTTATTTTGTTTTATAAATAAGTATTTTTTTTAACAAAATCCAATTGGGTCACAAAACCAGTAAAAATGAATACAAACTTAAGTTATTGATCCTTTGAACTAGTAACTTTTCTTGATTTTCAACTCTTTGTCATTAACGCAGTTTAGGGATGTCAACTATCGAGAAATCTAGAAATAAAAAATTGAAGATTGGTCCGGAATGAGATTAATATTTTTTTTTATTCTAAATAGTATATTTAATTGATTTATTTAAATCTTTGAGATTATGTATCAGTTTATTGTTAATGAGATGCATTTCTTTTAGAATTTTTATTATCATCAATTGTTGTTTATTATCATCAAATTGTTTGTTTCATTGAATTCTTATCCTTTCACTCTCAACTATCATTTCAAACTGTAAAATAATACTTATTAAAATTTTGTATTGCAGTTTTACTTTCCTTAGGTTATTTTCATTTGGAGAATTAATATTTTGACTTATAAGTTTTTTGTGTCTTTTAAAAGTGTTAAACATATTTTATTCTTTTATTTAAACAACATGCTAAAAAAGAAAACAAAGGAAAATGGGATCATAATATAAAGTATGATTTTTCTTGTAGTACGTCGCATCAACGTAATTTATAAGAAAATGGTTTATGTTCTTTATAATATTTTGCTTCGAATGCTATATTTTTTTAAAATTAATTTTCATGAGGTGATTCTAATAATTTCCCACACTTTTTAATTGTTTTCACTATTTTTGAAAGAAAATTTTTAAAAATGTATCTTTAGAATGCTATTAGGCAATTGATTCTTCTTTGGGTTCAATTTTTTTTTCTTTTTTTTCTTTGGGTTCAATATTATTTTTTTTTTATTTTATGTTTTATTTTCTTCTATGTACAGGGCATCTGTGCACCTGGAAAGTCATGAATTTCGGTATTGAGCAAAATTTGTCATGGACGGTCATGATTTTAACTATTTAAAAAAATAATAATAATTCATGGAAATTCACGGATTTAGGTCGTCCAGAAGTCTAATTTTTAAAATGGAATATACTCCCCCCCCCCTTAATTTCATGGTGAACCGAATATCTGGATTTGTAACAAAATCCTCGCTCACAGTCATATTTTATTAAAATATAAAATGTTTTTATCATGTTCTTTAAAAATTGTGATGTTCTTTCAAAAAATGAAAAAAAAGCATCATTTCTAGAGCGAATTTATCTTTTAGACTTCTGTGATTTCAGAATTTTTGTTATTATTTATTAATTTTTTGTTTTATCAATTTAAAATTCTAGCTGAAGCATGCCAGTCATTGTCGAATTTTTTTTAATTTCGAAATGAGAAAAAAATTAGGAGTATTTTTTTCCTTTCGGATGAACAAGAAAAATATATTTAGAATATAATTCTGCAGCAAGAAATTATTTGCTTTTGTACTTTTTTCAGCTATTTTATTGCTTCAGTTCTTTCTTTACTCTGTTTTTAAATTTGAAATCTATAAATATGAAGAAGCGGAGTATAAAAGTTTTAGTTATACCTATCATTTCAATTACTGGTATTACAATGCTTTTTTAAATTTATTGTTGAGTTTTTTTGTTTTTTTTGAGAAGATAATAACTTCTTAAGGTCATGAAAAATTCATGGAATTAGTCATGAATGTGGAAATCTAAAATGTAGCAGGTACCCTGTATGTATAAAAATAACCTGACTGAAAATTATTCTTATTACAAATGTTTTATACTATTTTACAATAATGAAATTAATCTTAGATTTAACTTTTTAAAGATTTAAGTCGGATGCTAACAAGTTAGAGTTTTCAAAGTGGCTTACTGAGATAATTTACTAATTAAGTTTTGTCAATTCAAGTACAATGTACTTTAACATGTCCTTTGGACACACTCTTCTTAAACTGTCAAAGTCATAGTGTTCATTGACTAATCAAAAATGTACCGTGATTTTACAGACTTACTGTATTTCATATTTAATTAATATGGAGTGGGTAAGTTTTTTATGGGCCCCAATTTCATAGAACAAATTTTAAACACACTCCTCACAAGTGTTCCATATATGCTCATATTGTTATACAGCATATATTGAGTCTGAAATGTAATTTTTGTGAAGGCTGTCTGTATCAATAATAGTGATAGCAGCTATGATATTGACTTTCAAATCTGTCATGGTCATTATACGTGGAGACCTAACTTTTACGATCCTCCATGAGGGAAAGTCTTGGGTTCATGGTAGCCAAGGCAAGACTGCATTTTTTTACAGCAGAGGTGAGATCAATCTACCATTTTATAAGGTGCTATTGAGGTGGCACTAAATTTTAGTTGTTACTGCTAACGCTGATAACGATTGGGCATCCGATCCCATCTTTTGACAATTTTTTTAAAAGTTGCTTATTTCACCTTTTATTGTATGCACATTTTTACAAAATACATTTATTACATATGGTGCAGTACACTGATCAAATTGGTTCAACTTCGTTCTTAATATCGCTGTATATATATTTACGAAAAGAAATTTAATTTTATTTCATTGAAATTTTGTTGCTCACATTCCACTTTTACTGCTATGAGTTTTTGAAGGGCAATTATTTTATCAATTTTAGACAATCAATTCAGACAGAAAATATAGCATTTTTCCTATTTAAAATGCTATATAATATTATATTGCTAAGAACATAAATTACTTCAGTATTACATTTAGTAAATTGAACCCAATAAAACAGCATTAAATAAAATAATAATATTGTTAATTAATGCTGCATGAAAAATAATCTTAAATATTTTCAAATTCATTTCTTTAATATATTTATTTCACATATTTTTTCTTCTTTTTTGCTATCTAATGTTTGTGTTATGTAACATTATGATATAAAAGAATGTTGCTAATTTTTTAAATGAAATTCGTATTATATTGAAAATATTTACTGCACATAGCATGTGTTTTTTTTTCTTTCCATTCTATTGATTTTTTTTTGCACCCAGAATTAAATACTTAAAAAGGATTTTAGATAATTTTTTTTCCTGTACTGCAAAACAATACTGAGTATCACTTTTCACTCTGTTTTTTTCTTGTGATTTTGCAACTAAAGGCAGTAATGGCAATCAATGACTGCCCTTAAGTTGAAAAGTTACACGCAATCTTTAAGAATTTGCCAATTTTTTTATGATAGTTTTATTATTAAAAGAACGATCTTATTTATAGCTCTGTTGTATGAAATATTTTATAATGAATAATAATGTATTTATTAAATCACTTATGACTCAATAATATATTTATGAAATCATTTATGACTCAATAATGTTTTTATAAAATCATTTATGACTCAATAATATATTTATGAAACCATTTATGACTCAATATTTTTATGAGGTTAGTATTTATCCTCAAAGGTTTAATAAAATATGAGTTCCTCTGCCACAAAATCTCCCCCTTTTTTTTCTTCTTTTCCTAGTCTTGGTAAACTCTTATGCTATTTGTTTTTGCTTCCAAACACAAATCCATATTATTAAAATATAAAAATTCACACATTTAAAGTTAAGCATTATTGGATAATTATAAAATATTTATTACAATCACTGTTAATATTTTGCATTTATTGATACGGTTTTCAAAACATTTTCAGACGCATAAAGCGATGGAGATAGGCAGAACCGGTCGAGTTCAGGTGGAAGATATAGTTTTTCTAGTGCGTAAGGATCCGAGGAGGTATGCTCGTGTGAAAGATCTGCTCACTATGAATGAAGAGCTCAAGAAAGCTCGCAAAGCCTTCGATGAAGTGAAATACGCTTCTGTATAATAAATACTTAAAGTGCTAAATTTAGTTGTGAACTAAGAAAAAAGTGTTTGTTCTGTACTGTATGAATTACAACTTACTTTCTACAATTTGTGCTGACTTCAGTTGTGAGTGTGAGAACTGGTGGTGTTTGTTTCGTACTTTATGAACTGCAACTCACTTTTATACAAATTGTTTTGCAAGTCAATTTCTGAGTTCTAATGCAGGTGTGACCTAATGAAGATGCTTGTTTTGTATTATATAAATTTAAAAGCATATCTTTCTTGAACTATGACTGAGAGAACTTGTGAAATGTAAATAAAAAAATTAAATGTTTTCTACACATAGTTTATTGTTTCTAATTATAGATAATTAGTATATGAAACAATCTTAATTTATGAAATGAACATTACTTTTTTTCCCCCTCAGATCCTCAGTTTTCCACTTTTTTATCATTCTTTTTTTTTTTTTTCTTCTCAATCTTGTCTCAGATTTTTGATATATTTCTGATAATATTGAAAAATAACAACACTAATGAGCTTCTATTTTATAATTTTCATATATATAAATGTAGACAAAATTAACATTCACTACAGAGCGACCACATTAGAAATTTTTTTACTAATTGCCTCTTGATCACTACATTTTTTGCCAAAGATGCAACTAAAATAACGCCAAAATTTGTACTTAAAACTTATTTACTACTCAGAAAAGCTGTAATCATCCCTGGAATATTCAGACAATTTTACTCTGATTCAAAATTTCAGAAAGACTGATTTCATCAAAATTTTCAGTTGATTTCAAGATAATTAAGTTCTTATTCCTTTTTTTTTCTTCTTAATTTATGTATAATAAAATTTAGAAGTAAACAAATTAATATAATTCCATCATTATGTGTACAATTATTTCAAATCTGATTTGAAGCTAATAAATTGTATGTTTGTTTGCACTCATAAATTTTATGTTGCATTATTGATTCATAAACTCAAACCTTTTATTAATTGAGACATTATTTTATGAAGTAAATTCAACATAAATCTGTTTGGAGAGATCAGTAAAGTTTTTCTTCATTTTTAAAATGAATGTGTTTATCTTATTGTGAGAATTGCTTCACATTAATAATATATTTTCTTTTTTTTAATAATAAATGTTTTTTAACAGTTTAAATTTTTGAAAAATTGGCCAAATGTTTTCATAAGTAGACTTTTTTAACTACTGCCCGATAACAAAATTTATAACAAAATCTTGCATTGTAAAAAGGTTTTATCTGAAATCCTCAGTTTTTCACTTTTTATTTTTAATAATTTCTCTACTCTATACTATATTTCTCAGGATCTTGAATAGAAACCATAGTTGTGTAAAAGAGCTATCATATAATGTTCATACTTGTACTTATAAAAACTAAAAATATGAATTTTAAATCCATGCATTGATAATGATTAAACTCAGTTGCAGACAAGTTGAATTTTGTAATGTGGCTTTATAGGGGTATATTTTTATGAAGCTAGGAATTTTTGCCAATTAAACTGAGGCTTTTTAGGTTAAGTTTTCTTATCTAGGTTTTTCAGCGTAAATAGTTTTGTTTTTAGTTGTGGTATCTTTTAAATATTCGTTATTTATTTCTAAGATGTGCTGTATTTCTCACTAAGATGAGCCTGGTGAAAGGTGCTTGTTTATGAAAACATGACATTGATGTATTTTTTGCAATGATTTAAAAGCAAATTCTGTTGAAGAATGAATTATTTTAACAAATTGACTTATATGTTCATATTTTGTAAAAAATTACAAAATAAAATTTACTTCATTGCCGTACAAAAAAAAAAAAAAAATCTAAGCAATTAAGGAATTGATTTACTTAAGTGTATTTTTACAAACATTTTAAAATTCATATTTTGAAGTATTTTTTTGAAAAAAATTCTAATCAAAACGTTTTGTTGAGTAGCCAGTTTTTCTCAAAAATGTTGCGTTGCAATGAGCAATGTCATAAATATTGAGAATTACATGGCAACTTATAATTGGAAAGAGTAGTAGCCTGAAGCAAAGTTAATAATTGTTCTTAATTTTGCAACAAATGTTTTAATATTTCACCATTAGTAGTATGCATGTCTAACACTGTGTAGCTTTCATTGCGAGATACGACTGCTGACTAGAAATTTCTTTGATTGTACCTCACTGAAAGTAATAATTTAGTAACAGAAAAAAAAAATTTTTTTTAAATTTCTTACCATTTAGAGTAAAGTTTTACTTAAAACACTGAAAAAGAGTTGCGCGAAATAATCCGAGCTCTTTTTGCAATTTAAATGTAAGTCCTCAAAAAGTGCCCCAAAGTATCTCCTTTTTACACTGCTCATTTTAGTTGCAGAGATAAATTTAAAAAAAGGGAACGATTTATTATTATTTTAATTTTGATTGAGTGTTGCGCTGAACATAAAAAGCTATATGTAGCACTTATGGTACTCTTGTTGGCTACCCCTGTTTTAAATTATGCTCCATTGTTAAAAAGTATAATGTTTGTTATTGGAGCCGCAATGGCTCAGAGGATAAAGCGTTCGTCTTCCAATGCTGCGAACCGGGTTCAAATCCCAGTCGATACGAATTCCGCATCCGGCTTGCACCGCCCTCAGTGCTGACGTGAAATATCCTTAGTGGTAGTCGGATCATGGGTTAGAGTCCCCTTGCCGTCAGGCTAACCATGAGAGGTTCTCGTGATCTTCCTCTCCATGTCACGCAAATGCGGTTAGCTCCATCAAAAAGTCCTCCACGAAGGCAAATTTCTCCTAATACTCTATCCAGGTGTTCCTTTTGTCTTCTGGATTGGGTTCAAAATTACGAGGCTATGGAGTTGAACATTGGTAATCGTAAACCCAGAAAATTGGGTCGGCTGTTCAACGACGATTATAAAATAAAGTAAAATGTTTGTTATTGAAAGATCTGCAAACGGTAAGTTTTTTTTTCCTGGGGTTTTTCAATTTACAGGGTACTCTTTAAATAATGTGAGCTGTTAAGATCCTGTAACACATGATGCACTGAGAATGTAAAAAAAAAAAAAAAATATTTGCTTTTATGTTCAGCAGAGTTTCAATTATTTCAGAGGTTCAATTTACTTACAGTTTCAATTTGCTTATAATTTATGTGGGAAATTGGTCAATTTATATGGTCCATGATATGGGAAAATTTTGAGGTATGTGTGATACACGATTATATTACCTATTTGTTAACTGGAACAATAAGTAACTTTTTTATTAATAAGAAGCGTTATTTATTAATGTTATTGAAAAATGTGGTGCAATATGATTGGCTTTCTTATTTTCTACTTATTGTTTACTGTGTATGACTTGTTAAATTTTTATAATCAATGACTTTGGATGCTATTTTTTTTTATATTAATCAAAGAAAAGAAACATATTGCATGTTTAGTGAGAAAATAATCTGAGCACCTTAAATAACTTTTGATTTAGTGATCGTATCTTCACATACTAAGACTTTATTTTAATAAATTGAGGGGTTAAATGAAATACTCTAATTAGTTACTGCACACGTTATTTTAAGCTACGAAATCAGTCATTAAAAAGTACTTTCTATGAAGAATTTTTTTGACCGATTTCTTTATCTTAATAATTTTGGGGGGTAGCAGCAATCTCGAGAGATACTAAACTGTTAATTTATAAATGCTTGATCAGACCTATCCTAACATATGCCTCAGAAACTTGGACAACAACACAGAAAGATGAGAATTCCTTGGGAATCTTCGAACGTCGGATCCTAAGATCCATTTTTGGGGGCAAACAAGTTGATGGTACTTGGTACAGACGTTCAAACTCACAACTCTATCGGGCCCTTAGAGAGCCTGAAGTTGTCAAGTACGTAAAAATTCAAAGAATTAAATGGGCTGGTCACATCATTCGGATGAACAGAGAGCGTCCGACAAACATAATCTTTTCGGCTCAGCCCATCGGATCAAGGCCCAGAGGTCGACCAAAGCTGAGATGGGCCGACTGCGTGGAAAGAGACTTTTCAGTCTTAAAAGTCTCAAACTGGAAGACAACTGCCAGGCAGAGACAGGCCTGGAGGAAGTTGATTGAGAAGGCCAGGGCCCACCCGGGGCTGTCGTGCCATTGAGGAAGGAAGGAAGGAAGCAGCAATCTCGGAAATGGTCTGGATAGTTGTTAAAATTTAAAACACCTTTAATATTAATTTTACTTTTCCCTAATTCCTCATATTTCGAGAACTGTTTAAGCAAGTTGAAAAATACTGCCAGACAATAATGGAATTCGTTTATCTAAGGATAATTCTACACTAAAAATAAATTTTAATTAATTTTATATGATAATAGTAGAATAAATTTCAATTGAAAGGTAACGCATTCTTACACCATTTTAAACAATGTTATTTTCTATGGCATAAAACGAAATCGGGAAAGCAGTTTTTGAGTCATCAAATTTTAAATAGAAAATTTTTCAAAATTGAATTTTTCAGGAGCTATTGGACCAACTTCGTTTATTTATTTTTTTTATTTTGCCATACATAATAACATTCTCTAAAATTATGTAAAAATTTATATACCTTACATTTCGAAATTTTTAAATAATTAATGAAAAATATTTTTTTTTTGGTGAAATTTTCTTTGAATTAACGAATTTTTTAACCGTGTCCAAACTTTTTTTTTAATTTGCTTAAAAAGTTCTCAAGATGGGCGAAATATGCGACATCTGTCCTGATCAAACTATTAGGATTATATTTCCCACATTGCGGCAACCCCCTGTATTTTGAGAGTCAGAAATCATAATCTTCCTTAAAAAAAGGGTATATTATTCAGAAAAAGTTCGTTTTTGTAACTGAAAATATCGTTTAAACTAACTAACAAGCATATTGATTGTATCCCCCGAATCTTTAGGATTGAGTCTTTGTACGTGAAAATCAGATCTTTAGATTAAAAGTTATTCAGGATATTTCGTTTTATTTTTTTTGTGTATTGTACGCATATATTTTTATTACGCTTTGTACATCGTGCATTATTTTATGCACTCCGCGTACTTTTATAAAGTTCCGGTGAATCAGACGGTTAAGAGGACGCCACACAGCGGAAGAAAATTTTCGTCGCAAATTCTCTTTCTCCTTCACTAGTAGTCCCGCAGTGGAGTGATCGTTAAGACACGGTTCCCAGCAGATCACCGAAGTCAAGCATCACTGGCTGCGGTCAGTGTGCGGGTGGGTGACCACTTGGATCAGTCTGCGTAGGGACCGAGGGTGTGCGGTATTGGTCCTCTTTAAACTGTTCTACCGTAAAGTGCTCGACTTCGCATGCAGGTCGTCGGGCTACCGAAGCTAGGGTGCCATCCCCTCCGCAGAGAATCAAAATTGTGATGGCATGTCTTCAGATCATCTTCAAAGATGTTTCCCAAACCGTCGCCAATAGCCCATTGCGCAGCTCTAGTGCGACGTAGATAAATTACTCTGACTTGTAGTGTGGTAGTTAAGCTCGGGTGCTGTCCGTGTCATTTGGCCAGAGTCATAATTACGTGGGATTTTTTGTTGTTGTTCATTTACGGTAGAACAGTTTAACGAGGATCAATACCGCACACCCTCCGTACCTACGCAGGCTGATCCTAGTGGTCACCCACCCGCACACTGACCGCAGTCAGTGAAGCTTGACTTCGGTGATCTGCTGGGAACCGTGTCTTAACGATCACTCCACTGCGGGACTGGGATTTTTTCGAGTGACCGTTAAAAGATAGAGCGCTGAAAAAAAGCTGGCCGCTTTTTCATGGTTGAAGATTAATTCTTCATTCATTTATTTATTACTATACATACATATGAAGGATTGTGTGTTTATTACGAGGTACGATTAATTATAATCCTGTATTAAATGGAAGAACAAATAGCTCATGCTATAGAGAAGGGCTCCTAGACGTCTAATACTGTATATAATGCAGCCAAAGTTATGGCGAGATTCGAACCCGCTACGTTCTCACAACAGCGAGACCGCTCGGCCAAACAGGCCCTTTGGTTTGGATGATGAGACGCATAAATATTTATTTTTTCGAATTGTTAAGTAAGTATAGTTAAAGTAGCAGACTGAGGACATTCAAATGATTTCTTCTTGCTGTTGTTGTAGTTCATTAACGTCGCACTAGAGCTGCACAATGGGCTATTGGCGACGGTATGGGAAACATCTCTAAGAATGACCAGAAGACATGCAATCACAATTTTGATCCTCTGCAGAGGGAATGGCATCTCCACTTCAGTAGCGACCTGCGCACGATGTCGAGCGCTTTACGGTAGAACAGTTTAAAGAGGACCAATACCGCACACCCTCGGTTCTCGTGCAGGTTGATCAAAGTGGTCACCCACCGCAGCCAGTGATGCTTGATTTCGGTAATCTGCTTGAAACCGTGTCTTAATGATCAGTCCACTGCGGGACTTGATTTCTTCTATTTTATGGAGAAAAACGAGGTAAGTGATAAATGCACAAACTTACAAATGTGGATACTTGTTACTACGATTCCCACAAGCGAATTCAAATTTCCCCCCAAATATATTTTCTTGTTCACTTGAGAATACCTCTTCTCATTTCCTAAAAACCACACTACCAATTGAAAAGTTTCAGTTTAAAGGTAAGTTTTTGTTTAAAAATCATTTAGTTTTATTGTAGTGCTAAAGAACATTTAAATTTGAAATAGTAGAAATATTTTCAACGCATTTTGTTTTTTTCACAAATGCATAAATTATGATTTACCAAAAGAGAATATTTTGACACATGGTGTGAAGATTCCATCAACTAAGGAGAGTTAAAAAGCTTTTAAAAATCAATTGAGTCAGTTTTTTCTTCTTTTAAACGATCTTAGAGTTATTCATTATAATATGGGTCTAGATAGTTATGGTCTGTTAAGCTAAAAATTTAAATTATGAAATCACTGAAAACATTTTAAAACAGTCGGTTATATTGTATATTACGTGCAAGTTTACAATGATTTATATTTTTAGGCTGAGATGGAATTTATATCATTTAAGAATCTTCACACTTAAAAACTTTTACTACATATTTATTGGAGGAAAAAAAAGAATGCTGAAATATAGAATGAAAAAAGAGTGAAACTAATGCTGAAATAAATTTTTAATTAAAGTATTAATATATCCAAAATTTATATATTGGATTTACATTTTCAATTTATATATCAAGGGTTGCAATACCATTTTTGGTGTTGCGGTGTAAATTTGCGAATTTTTTTAAAAGTGCATGAAAAATGTTACGACTCGTATAGAAAGATGAACACTAATGGAAACTAATAGTTTTGTCCGATAAATAACAATTAATCCGATAAATAGTTAAGCAGTGCAATTTTGATTGACTATTTTCTGAAATATTCTATAATTAAAAATGTTGGAAAAACCTTGTATCTGGAAGATTTTGGAAAAACGTGTATCTAATGGAAAGTGTGTCAATTTTCGAGATAAACACTCGTTGGTACTAATAAATTATAAATCAAAATTTTAAAATATTGGTGCTTTTCTTCCTATATTGAGGAACGGCATCCCGCCTTTTCATCGTTTAACCAGTGAAATAAATTATATTCAGTATTAGACGTTTAATTTAGATTTTGACCAACCGATGTCGTTAGTTGTTCACTAAATTGCGGCATTTGAATTTACTTGGTATTTATCTCTTGAACTTCACTATGCATGCCGCCTTTTTCTAATCAGAAATGGCCAGCGATTGACATAGTATATATTCCCGAGTATTTATCAGATTCTGAAAGTGATTTTAGATAGTGATATATATTTTTTGACTGCTTCCCAGATGACTATGAATCTGATCATGATTCAATGAACTTGTAAGGTTTTAGGCAGTGGTGCAAAATTGCTATAAAAATAATTTTAAAATAAGTTTTTTTTCCTGAGATAACATCTGAATTAGGTTTTTCTGACAGCTTAGTTTCTCGTGATAAAAATCTTTTCTAGAAAGAAAAAATGCAAATTTTAATTTTCCCATATATATGTATCATGGTGCGTAGCGTTTTTAAAAAGTGCTTAAAGGTGCTTATTTTCGTTTTTTAAAAGCCCTTAGAGGTGCTTTTTTTTCATTGGGTATCTTTAAAAAGTGCTTAATTTTGCCTTTTCGAAAATGAGATTTTTTTCTTTACCGTGTCGATTTTCACCACGGATTATGATCTGGGTTCGGTGAGATTATTGCAGTCTCATGTGTAACTCTGCTGCATTCTGCAAGTAGATATTCTCAATTTCAGGCTTCATTTTCCACCCTCTGAACCGAAAAATCTTATGATCATTTTATAATGGCTAACATGATCAAGAAAAAAGTTCTTTGTCAGAAACTAGTTATTTTATCATGATCATGTAAAGTCTTTGAAAATTATTTTTCATTTTGTTAATGTATATAGTGCTTAAAAATGTTTTTTGAGTTCTTAAAAGGTGCTTATTTTTTGTTGAGAGATTTGGCTACGCATCCTGTATATGGATTTAAAATATGCAAGGAAAAAAAAACGCAATTTTTGAAGTGATTTCGGTCAACAAAATGGGCTTGCAGAGGGTTAATTCGATAATTTGTGAAATTTATTTCTTTGCTGCCTCTAGTAATATTAATGATAAAAATTCTTTAGTATAAAAGAGTTTAATTTTTGACCTTCACATTTGAAAATTTTTTTTATCTCCGATACAATGTATGACGGCATTTAAGAAATGAATACTGATAAGAAATATTTATTCTCTGAAAAATAGAAATAAAATTCGCTCTATAAATTTATGAATTTATTTCCTGATATGTCTGTTGTAACAATTGATATTTTAAGTCCCATGCAGGTAATACATTTTTAAATATTATTTACACTTTAAATCAATGTTTCCTTCCTTTTTTTATTTAGAGTAAAATTGTTGGTAACAGAGTTTTACTCGGAAAAATTTTTTTCAAGCAAAACTAAGTTATAAATTCTCTTGAAATTTATTTCATAGTAAATATCATAATAATAAAGCGACTAACTATCTACAAATTATGATTTTAGACATCTAATTGAAATAATAATTAGGCATAAATAAAATTTGTCATGCATGTTCAATGGTCATTTATCTCAGTCATTTATTAAGTTCAGTTTTTAATTTGCAAACTCAGCTTACGTAAATAAGCATTTTATAGCCAGTAAATTTTATTTATTGATATATTTTTGAATTTGATAAACGAAAAATTTTATTTTTACTGTAATAACATTAAACATTTTGCTAGATATTAGACTCAGTTGCCTATGAGAATACATATCTATTGTCTATGAGATTATAAAGAAATAGTTACATGTATCTATACAATTAAATTTCTAAAAATTGTGAAGTATTATTACACTTAGGTTATCTTTTTTTTAATTTGTTAAAATTAGACTTTTAATGTTTTCGTTATTGAGGAAAAATTTGTGTGTGGATTAATGACATTAGTGAACTTTAAAAAGTATTAGGCCACGCCGCATTCACACGAAACTTAAACGGAACGTTGTTTACAGTGTTTATCACTGGATATCTGTATCGTATAAACTTAACAACTCATAAAAAGTGCGGTGACTCAGGGGATAAAGCTATTTTCTTGCAAATGAGGTGAACCGGGTTTGAATCCCAACGATGGCTAATCGATACGAATTCCACATCCTGACTACAGTGATGACGCAAAATATCCTCAGTGGTAGACGAATCATTGGTTAAAGTCGTCTTCGGAGGTTTTCGTAGTTTTCCTCACCATGTAACGCAAATGCGGGTTAGTTCCATAAAAAGTCCTCCACGAAGGCAAATTTCTTCCAATACTTGATCCAGGAGTTTCTTTGTCTTCTGGATTGAGTTCAAAATTACAAGGCTACGGAGTTGAACATTAGTAGTCGTAAATCCAAACATTGGGTCGGCTGTTCAACGTCGGTTATATAATAAGAGAACAACACCCATTTTCCCAATAGAAAATAGAAAAAATTTGAAAAAAAAAAAGATTTTTTTGAAAAGAAAAGAAGAGTCGTATACCCAAAAAATTGTGTCTGCTATTTCACGACGATTATAAAATAAAATATAAACAAACCCCGATATCGAGAATACATCTATTAATTATGCATATGCTTAGAAATAGGGATTTTTTGACAATGTCTACACGTTATGATTTTTAAATTTTTATGATTACAAATGTAAATATAGTAAACTTTTACTTTCATTTATAAAGTCGCTTGTATTTTGCTTAATTACCAATTGTCATTTGTATTTACGAATAAAACCTTGTAAACTAAAATATTTAAGTAAGTTTTTGATATAGACGTAGAAAACATCAACGTCCATTTTAGAAAAAAAATACATTAGAAAAACTTTTTGTATTTTTCATTCGTATTTTAGAAGTTTAATCAGTGTCAGATGAGATGGCATGTTTTGCAATTGAAAACGAAAATAATCTGTTCCGTGACTTAAAAAAAAAAGTATTTTTGGATCAAGAGCAGCAAAATGTAATTTGCATATGAAAGCGGAACAAGAGAATTGCAAATGCAAGTAAAATATTAGAGGGACTTCTGCTTTTATGCGATCTCATTTCCTAATATCAAGGATAACGCAGTCCACGTTATTTAAAAATATTTTTTTTATTTACATTTTCTCATTTCATTCTTTTATGTCTATGCTCAATTGTTTTTTTTTTAGAAAAGTGGACTTAGATTTTAAAATGTGAAATTTAAAAAAAAATTATGATAGAAGTCTTTATTTTTTATAAATTTTTACGAGTCCCGAAGTGAACTGATCGTAAAGACACCATTCCCAGTAGAACACCGAAGTGAAGCAATGGCTGTGGTCAGTAAGTGGGTGGGTGACCACTTTGATCAGCCTGCGTAGGGACTGAGGGTGTGAGGTGTCGGTGCTCGTTAAACTGTTCTACCGTAAAGTGCTACACTTCGCGTGCAGGTCGTCGAGCGACCAAGGCAGAGGGGCCATCCCTTCTGTAGAGGATCAAAATTGCGATGACATGTCTTCGGATCATCCTCAGTGATGTTTCCCAGACCGTCGCCAATAGCCCATTGTGCAGCTCTAGTGTGATGTAAATAAAGTACCTACCAACCTTAATTTTTACAACGTTTTTACAAACTCGTTATAGTGTGCGGAATCTCGCAAGCGTAGACCACTTTATGACTAGCTAGAGCACTCAAATCTCAACTGAACCCCATGCTTTGTAACAATACAAGTTTTAATCAGGTCCTAACCGCTACATCAAAATTTACCGCATTCTTATCACCAAAAATAATTTATCGCCAGCGGAATTCCGATTAGCTAGAGCATTCAAATTTTAATTGGAATTATGTGTTAGATGATGTCAAGTTCCAGTCGTTTTCATTTTATTGTTATAAGCAGAAGTTATCGTCATAAAGAAAGTCCGAATACTTTCCAGGAAGCTAGATTGATGAAATTTAAACTAAATCTTTGTGATGGAAAACAATTCAAGTTTCAATTGTTTTCTGACCGCAAGAAGAATAATTTATCTTTAATAAGAATTTTCGTTAGTCATAATTTTGACTTTTTTTCTGACTAGCTGGAATACTCACATTTGAGCTGAAATTTTATGCTAGAAAACAATGCAATATTTAATGTCCCTGACAACTGCAAGCAGAATTTATTGTCAATCAATATTCCTTTCATTTCATGACTACCCAAGACAAAAAATCAAGATGGTTTTCCATTGATGGACCAACTTAAATATGATGGTAACCAACTTGAATTCCCAACAAAAACCATCATACAGCTTGATGTGACCATCAAACTTTCCCAACATCCCAAGGTAGGAATTGGCCGCTTTTCATGTTGGACCAACATAGCATTCCCATCATGGCATGATGGATTTTTATAATGGGCCAACATAGCATTCCCATCATAGTGCAATGGTTTTTTATGTTGGGCCAACATAGCATACCCATCATGGCATGATGGATTTACATAATGGGCCAACATAGCATTTCTATCATGACATGATGGGTTTTTATGATGGGACAGCATAGCATTCCCATCAAGGCTTGATGGATTTTTATAATGGGCCAACATAGCATTCCCATCATAGTATGCTGGATTTTCATAATGGTCCAACATAGCATGCACATCATAGTATAATGGAATTACATAATGGGCCAACATAGCATTTCTATCATGACATGATGGATTTTTATAATGGGACAGCATAGCATTCCCATCAAGGCTTGATGGATTTTTATAATGGGCCAACATAGCATTC
>NC_092212.1:80742297-80806086 GCF_043381705.1 Parasteatoda tepidariorum | reverse complement strand
TGAGTCCATATTTTGATGGTTATCTGCATAAAGGAAGTTCGAATACTGTCCGACAAGCTAGAATGATCAAATTTGAACTAAACCTTTGTGATGGAAACCAATTCAAATTTAAATTGTTTTCTGACAGCCAGGAGAAGAATTTATCTTTAATAAGAATTTTTCCTTAATCATAATTTTGACTTTTTTTCTGACTAGCTGGAATACTCACATTTGAGATAATATTGTATGCTAGAAAACAATGCAATATTTAATGTCTCTGAATGCTGTAGACAGAATTCATTGTCAATCAATATTCCTTTCATTTCATGACCAGTTAGAGTACCTACATTTTAGCTAGGGCTCTGTGATGAAAGAAAATACAAATTAAAATTTATTCCTCGGCTATGAAAATATTAGCCATATATACTATATAATTCCAAATAGATTGTTACTAGAAATTTCAACAAATTTCTGAATTTATAAAATGCTCTTTTACGCGGAAAGGCGCGTTATTTTTTTTATTTTTTTATTATTATCCCTTTTACTTCCTGGACAGTTTTACTACACCCCTTTGTAGTTTCAAGTTCTTTTTTCCTTTCAAATTTTAGTTCATTACTCACTTTATAGATTTCGTTCTGCGTCTTGTTCTGTTTTTTCTTTACATTTTATTTTCTGTGTTTTACGTGATATTTATGACTTAATGTGTTCTATTTTGTTTCAAAAAAATTTTCTGTGCTCCTCACACTATTGTATTGATATATTTTGCTTTGGCTATATTGATGCAATATTAGAAAGCACTACTTTTTCCGGATATAATCATGTGAGCTGATGAAAAGATATCTTTTTCCTCCAGATTTTTACTTATATATATTTCATAATTTTTTTAAAATGTTATTTTATTTCATTTTATTTTAATAATTTTTCTTCTTTTCATTGTTCTGTAATTTTTTCCATGTTTTCTTTACAATGTAAAAGTTCCAAACACACTTTGATATATTGAGTTTTTCTAAATTTACGTTAACTCACTTTCTTATACTATTACTTATGCAGATTAGAAAGAATAGCGGTGTAGCGTATTTTTAAATTTAATAATCATCTAATTCATATGGGGCACTTTACTGATGGGCCTACATTTTTAGAATAGTTCGCTTATACATTAATGTGTAATTGTGTCAATGGCGTGATCTTTCCTTTTTTGAACTAAAAAATAGCATGGGGTGTAAAATTAACCATAAATTACGTTTTGCAGAAAGTTTTTCTCACTTTTAAAAATGAGCACACCATTGATTCCTCTCCTCAAGGACTATCATGTCACGTGACAGCCTTGACCAATCAATCGCGAATCCTCATCTCGAAATCGGAGTGGAGCCAAGAGAGCAGCTATAGTTTGGGAGCGTTTTTTTCCCCTCCAATCGATAGAAGAAATGATGGTTGAGATTTAAGAGTATTATCTGCCTTTTTTTAACAAACATTACGAACGCTCATTTTTTCTTAGGAAAAATCGAGACAAGCTTTTGCGTACTTAATGTTAAAGTAAAAATATTTTATTGATCTTAATGATTATCGAATTTCGAACGAGTACATCAAATTGTATTCCTCCCGAGAATACTAGTACAAAATACTAGTTTAAAATACTAGTAGAAAAATAAATAGATAAATCTCATCTGCGCTGATCGATCATTATTAAGATATTTCCTCTAGTTGTTGTTTTATCAGCACAAAACAGGGTACACAAACGGTATTTACACTCTTAAAGTTTCCAAAAGTGTATAAAACTGCTCAAAACGCATAATTTTAAAAATGGTACAAATTCTAAATTAAAACCACCATACACCCATTGCAGGTAAAAACTACATTTATATTATTTATTACTTTTTTACAGTTTAATTTCAAATATATATTAAATAAGACAAAAAAGAAATTCCAGTTTAAAACTAAACAATTTTCAATATCAATCCCACAATTCATTTTTTTTTTATGGATTATAGTCGTCATTAGTAAAATATGTAGATACAGTGTATAAAAACTCATATTATCTATAGAATTTTGCATTTTTAAAGATTAAAATAATTAAAACAAAGGCAAAATATACTTGTTTCTTATTTTCGATATCAGTTGAAACGCGAGTATTTAAACTTAAAATCTCAACCAAGAAAAATTAATTTTCGACAACAATAAATACATAGTCAACAATGGATTGAAAATTCGCGGAATAAGCATTTAAATTTGCAATATTATTGGAACAAATTGGAATTTCAAAAATGCAACAACAGAAAAACTGCTTGCAGGATATTAGTAACTGTTTAAAAGTTAATAACTCTCATATTAATAATTGAATGTTAAATTATTTATTCCATTTTTCTGCACACCATAATTTTGCTTCTTAATAAAGTGACCCAGATTCGAAACTTAGAGATGGTTAGGTAATAAGTACCACAATACCAACAGATTACGAATAAGTTTTCTAACCATTGGGCTAACCGTGGGAGCATTCCGTGGCTTTCCTCTCCATACAAAGCAAAAATGTGATCATGTATTATTCAAAAAGCTTTTACCTTCTTTAAAAGCCTTGCCTTTACCTTCGTAGTTGCTTTCAATCTTTTAACTAAAAGTGTCATAAATAGAGTCCAGATTTTGATGGTCTTAAAAATCCATAAAAAATGCCTTTAAAAATACCTTTAAAACAAATAAAAATAGATTTTTTAAGCACACTGTATTCCTCTACCAACTGGAAACGGGGTTGAAAGCCTATATATATACCAAAATGGAAAAGAGCAAAAACTGGTACAAAATTCTTTTCATTTTAGCATTTTTCCCCCCGAGAAACAGTAAATTTCTGTAACTACCGAGATTTTTTACAGCATATATATATCACTGCTTTTTTCCTGAGGAAAAGTAGATATTGTTGAATAGTTTAAAGAAGAGAATAGATTTACTCCTGCCGAAAACAAGTTAAAACTGAAATGGTTTTACTACCAGCTTTTCTTTTCCGTCTTGCTCTCACCCGTAGCTGCAAGCCAGCTGAAGCTCATCGAGTTCTTTGTGATTAGAATGGTCTGAGGGAGTTTAACTGTGAAAAAGCAATAAAAATGGCCTAAGATTTGAAACAAAAATTTCCCCTTCAACGAAAAAAAAAATTCTCTATACTGTCAAAAATATCAGAAAATGCAGATGTCGCCATAATCGTATAAGAACAAAACCTAAGCTGATTTGGATGATAAAATGGCGCTAAATACTACCATCGTCTCGTGCTAATGTTAGAATCTTAACGTTTTGCCTAGAGAAGAAACGGGTCTCTGTTTTATTGGTAATGTTATTTGTAGTGTTTGTTTCGATGATCAATCTAGTTCAACTGTAGTTATGGTTATTTTTACCGGTATGGTATATTAATTACCGGTGGTTATTGATCACAAATGATCAATCTAGTTCAACTGTAGTTATGGTTATTATTAATAATTACTGGTGGTTATTGATCACAAATATGCCTAATCATGTTATTAGTTTGTAAAAATTGATTACAATGAGCAGTATCATTTCTATTTTATTACTACTGTGCCGTTTATAAGGATAAGGTACTGGGCCATTTACAAAAAAATACTATCTATAAATCAATTAAAGCTCTTCAAGTTATTTCTGATTAGAATGGTCTGAAGAAGTTTAACTGAGTGAAAGTTGTAAAAATGAACTAGTACTTCTAAAAAAATTCAAAAAAGTTCCTAATTTATTTTTTTTTAAATTAAAGATTACTAAGGATTACTACAATAAAGGTACAGGGCCATTTACAAAAAACAATTACTGTCAGTAAATCAACTAAAGCTCTTCAAGTCATTTGTGCTTAGAACAGTCTGCAAGAGTTAAACTATATGAAAGTTAAAAAAACGAGCTAGCACTTTTAAAAAAATAAAGGCTTACAGTTTTTAAAAAAAAATTCACAGAAAATCTTAAAAGAAAATATTCTAAACTATCAAAAGTATCAAAAAATGGAGATGCCGTAAAAATCTGGGCTTTATTTTCAAAACTTCACCTGATTTGAAAGAAAACTGAACAATTTTTTAGAGAAGTATCGTTAAAAATGGCACTAAATAGTATCGTTCCCCACCAGTTTGCATTTTAAAGTTTCGTGTAGATAAGCAACGGTTTTATTTTATATAATATTAAGATGCTATTTGTAGTCTGTGTTACGTGTTAAGACAGGTTTTGTGTTACGACGATCAATACAATTAACCAGTCACTATTATTATTGTTAATAATTACCGGTGGTTATTAGTAACAGACAACTAAGCCAGTTAAAGTTAATAATCTGCGAAAATTTATTACAATGGCCGGTTATCATTGCTATTTACCAATAAAGTTTAGTAAATTTTAACTGTCAAATAATTTTCTGCAAAATTTTAGCATTTTCAGTTTTACTAATCTTTAAAAATAAACATATACTGGGTTTATGTAAATCAGCCCTATCTATTCCTGATGATTGCCTCATCGTGGCGAAAGGACGGAATGGGTGAGGTACGTTGGGAATCTCCTGGTAGGGCGACTCTAGGAGTGGAAGCCATTCCATTACGCCCAGCTAAAATCTGCAGGCGAAGGAGTTGAGTAAGTCTTCCACTTCTTGGTGCACCAGTCATCATTGATCACGAAAGCTGCACTTCTTTCCTTATCTATGACTTCAATTGTCTCTGAGATACAAGCTGTCTCGGCTGTCGCGCAGTGAAAAAAGGGTTGATATCCTGGTTTAGAAGAGAGTCAGGAAAAATAGCCCCTTTAGCCAGATGGTTGGTGAGAATTTGATTCACAATGCTGTAGAGCTATACTACTTGAATTCCTGTATTGATCTTTCTGAAGGTTTTCCCAGTGTGTTTTTCCATCTAAACCTTCCTACTCCTTCAAATAATCAGTCCTCCCGGAACATCTGAAGCAGATTGCTCTTGAATTAATCAATAATATTCCAAAGTAGGCTACTCTTATTTATACAGATGTCATCAGGAATAAAAATACTTGTTCTGGTAAAGGAGTATACATTAGATCCAATAACGCCTCTTAATATACCAAATTGAGAGATCCTGACAGCTGCTCCGTCTTTCGCAGTGGATTAATTGAAGTAGAAGCTGAACTCAATAGAATACTTACACTTCCTAGTTAGAAAGATATCTGGATTTTGAGTGATAACCGAAGTGCCATCCAGCATCTTTCGCACTGGCATGACGTAGGGGATCCGCTTGGCTATTCTGATCAAGCTGAAAAGTCTTTCCATTTCTAGAGAGATTCACTTACAATGGGCCCCTTCCCCATTTGACATTGATGGCAATGAGTCCGCCTGCAAACTCCTTTGCTAAAAGTTGCGCGGCTCTGCCCTTTTTTTATTCGTCCCTGACTTTTTGACTGAAGTGTATTCCATCTTTATCATTATACGCTGTCCTACTGTCTCTCCAACTGGTATTAGAGTAATCTGGTGGTTTCCTGTCCATCCAGTGCAGCAAACTCTCACTTCTCGTTTTAACAGTGGTCATTTGAAATTTATGACATGCAAAAACAAAGTAAAGGTTTTCCCTACATGCTCTAAGTGCAGCTGCTTGTCAGGCTACACCTGACTATATCCTAGACTGCCTTGGTCTTTCTAGAGGAGATCTTTGTGATCCAATCTACGTGCTTGATATGCTCAGAGTTGCTGTTGTCATGGACTTGATTTAGCTTTGTTAACAATTAGGGACTAGCAACAACAAAGAACATAAAAACCAGGACTATTGCCTGTAGACACTTGTCTGTTATTCTCTACAATGTGTTTTGTTTAACTTTAAGAGCCAGTACCTGATATCTTCTAAAATGCTTTTTTTAAGGTTAAGAGTCATTGCCAGGTATTTTTTACAGTATTTTTCTATTCTTAAAATTTACTGCCTGGTATTTCATATAACGCTTTTTTTAAGGTTCGGAGCCATTAACCTTGTATTCCCAGCAAATTCTTAGGGTTAAAAATCATTGTCTGGTATTCCTTCCGCTTTGGCCTTCTTAAGACCAAAGGATTTATACGTAAACATGTCACAAGAGGGCAGTACTTTCTAGAAATGTCACTAGGGAACTGAATGGAAACGTGAATATTCGTTTATAATAACCGGGTATTATTAATAGTAAACAAATAAGTCAGTAAAAGTTAATAATTTGTAGCAAGTAATATTTAACACATTAATCAATCATAATTACATACAAACCTGACTTTTTAAGTACTAACAATGACCGGTTAATTTGTAAAATGCGTATTTTTTATTACATTTACTAAAAGATGTCGTAATTTATAAGAAAATCTGTTATTAATAATAGCCGGTTTCATTATTTTAACCCTAACGATTTCATGATAAATAAATATTTTTATGAAATTCTTCAAACGACTGAGAATTTATTTTCTAATATCTACAGAATTAAAAAAAAAATATTTCAATATCTCTTTCCTAATATTTCTAACTGCATTTGATTTCTTCAGCGTTCGATATTTTTATTATTATTTTTCCTTATTCTCTTTCATGCAAATTAAGTTCTGCTAAACAAGAAAGCTGAAGAAATAGGTTCGACAAACAAATAAAATAAAATAAATAAAACTATTATGAGCATTTTCAAGACAAGCATAAAAGCGCATCTTCATTTTCCGTTACCATGACAACCATTTTGTAGCGTGCCAGGAAATGCATATTTATTTTCTTCTCTTAAAGCTATTAAAAACTAAATAAGAATAAACTTTCCTTTAAAAGACATAAATAGAAAGATTAAATGCACAGTTTTCTCAAAATTCCAAATCTCCCCCATTTTATTTCATATTTTTAAAAACGAGGAAATTATTGTTACTTTTTAAATCCATAAACTGATGGTAGATAATCTTTTTTTAATGGCGATGATACTTTAATTTTGTAATGAATTGAATATTGCTATGGTGACCGTTACCATGAATGATTCTTTATTTAGTCATTATATATAAAGCTATGATTCTTCATTTAGTCATTGAATTGCCATGGTGACCGTTACCATGAGTTATTCCTTATTTAGCTATTGTATAAAAAGTATTGATTCTTTATTTGCATTATTGATTCTTTATTATAAGTCATTGTATTGCTAATATTCTATGGTGACTGTTACCATGAATGATTCTTTATTTAGTCGTTATATATAAAGTGTTATGTAGTCTGCTGTTTGTATTAGAAAGTGGGTGAAAACAAAGACTACGTGCAAGATTCAATCCCCCCAAAACGAACTAAATTGCTTTTTAATAAATTTCAAAAGATAATTGATAATATTCATGCAATTTTTATATAGCTAAGTTACTAAGTTTTAAAACATACATTGAGAAATTAATGAATATTTATCATTTCTTTGACGATAAAACCTTTCAAAACATAATCAGCATCTTCACGTTTTTTTTTTTTTTTTTTAATTTTTTTTTCACATTTTTCTTATTTTTTGCCACCTTTATTTTCTTTCATCCTTTTGAAGCAAAATTTTTATTAAACATATTTTTGATATTTTTTTTCATTATTTTGTATCAATTTTGGCCATTATATAAAAAGTATTGATTCATAATAAGTTTTAAAAAATACTAGGTACATTTAGGTCATTAAGTAAAAAATTATTGTATTTTTCATTTTAATGACTTTGGTTTACGAAATACAGCATGAACACCGGCGTCTTTTTCTGCGTTATGAATGAAAAAAAAAAGGTTTTTCAAACTACTTTTTTTGGTTTTTGTATTGCAGTATAAATATAATTCCGATAATCTAACAGATGTTTCTTAGAGACTAATAGACTTTTGTATGATCATAAAATATCAAAATATAATTTCGCTCGTATTTAAGGCGTCAGAAAAAAATACATAAAAGAGATAAAAATGGCCCACCTGCGTCGAAGGGTTTAACAATCTAGAAAATATTTTTAAATATCCTCAAAAATCCAGCTCTTGTTTCCAAAAATCCAGTTTCTTGTTTTTCAGTGGCGCCATCTATGGCCAAGAATATAATTTAAGCCACGCAGACACGTCACAGCCCATTTGAAAGGGCAGAACAATTTTTTTATCCATTCATTCTATTCATATCATATTATTTGACATGAACCAGAGAACAGTCAATCTCCAGTTTAGTACCCCCAGAGGTATTGATTTGTTATGGAAATTTGGCAGACTTTGTGACCCAACAGATTTAACGTGCACCAGCCACCATTTACTTCAGCAGACGGGGATAGAGCTTGCAACCTCTTGGACATGGGCAGAACGCCTACCAATTGGGCTACCCTGGCCCCATCAAAATTGATTTTCTGATTTATTAGAATTGATTTTCTGCTTCATCTGAATAGATGATTCAGGGAAAAAATTCCGTCCATAAAAAAGTCAATTTGTTCTGAATTATAAAAAGTGGTCTCGCTTAATGAAATTTTAACCAACCATCTGGAGTTTTTATTTACCATACAATGGAGCTTTATATCAATATAATTAAGCTTTTTTTTGACAATGCAAGTTAAGTATTAATTCATTACAGTATTTAATCAAATAACAACAAAGAATATTATTTCATTCAATAAACTCAAAATAAACCTTCTGCTCGTACATTACAAAAAATGGAATAAAAAATGAAATTAATGTAAGTCCCAAACAAAAATATCCTATCATTAGTTCGTGAAAATATTATTCAATACCCATTGAATTTATTCCATTTTTTATCCTCAGAATCTTTATCATGCAAATTAAGTTTGACTAAACTTGAAAACTTAAGAAATAGCTTCGGTAAAAATTCTGACTAATACAAGCTAAGTTAAAGACAAACACAAAAATACACCTGCCATTCCGAAACCATGGTTACCATTTGGTAAATAGCAAAATCGTGCCATAAAGTGCGCTTTTTTTTCCTTTTGAAAGCCATTAAAGAACTGAAAAAGGGGGGAAAAGAATTTTTTTTTTCAAAGAAAGAAACTCTTAAGAATGAGTGTCCAATATTTTTTTTTAAATTAATCTAGTTCTTATTAGTTTATGTCAGATTTTAAAATCTCTTTTTTAAATTTTTTATTTACTTTTTGCCAAGCACAATAAATTCCACTGATGTGTCCACTTAAAAATGGGAACCTTAGTGAAAATTTCATGGAATGAAGTTTTTATTCGTGTACATATTTAGCGCTGGAAATAGAGCGAATAAGAGAGAGAGAGAGAGAATGAAGCTCATTTTCATCCTATATATTCCATATTTTCATCCTATATATTCCATATTTTTATCCTATATATTCCATATTTTTATCCTACATATTTCATACTGTATACGTTTTAAGAGCTCGAAATATATCGACTTTTTCTACCTTCAATTTCGAAGCTAATGAAGGTATACCATTGAGAAGTATACGTTATTGGGATTACTTATTTCAATACCTGAATTAAATAATTAATTTACACACATTCCCTGATCATAAATTTCTTAAAACCAATGCGGTTGTTTATGTTATTACCATTACTAGGCTGCTGTTGATAAATGCATTTTTTTTCATCCCTGATATTTTTTTTTATCGGTTATTTTCTATAGTTTTTTTTACATTTTTAAATTTTGACTTTTTTTTCCTTTCTTAATTATATTTTTTTATGAATTTTTAATGATATATTTCATTTTAAGAGCATTTTGTTAGTGAATTAATCTTTTCTTTATAAATTAGTGTAAATTTTGCATTGAATTTTGGGTTTTTAAATATCCTCCAATAATAAGTGTTGGTATCGAACGGTTTGTTTTTCTAGATATTTGAATTTCCTTTGAACAATAGACAATATTTCAATTTTAAAAATATTTGATTAAGCAACTACTGATATATTTGAATATTAAAAAAAAGCATTTGATCAAACAGCTGCTGATATATTTAAATATTAAGAAAAAGCATTTGATAAAACAGTTGCTCATATATTTGAATATTAAGAAAAAGCATTTGATCAAACAGTTGCTGATATATTTGAACATTAAAAAAAAGCATTTGATCAAACACCTAATGATACTTTTGAACATTAAAAAATGCTGTTCTGTTGTTCTTGAAGATTGTAACTAAATCTAAATTCTTGATTTTCTTTATCAGGTATTCATTTATATATATTATATTTTATTTATAAATTAAGTATTACATCTTAATCAATTAATTATTAATCAATTAATTATTAATCAATTAATTATTAATCAATTAATTATTAATCAATTCATTATTAATCAAATAGTTATCAATCAATTAGTTATCAATCAATTAATAAATACATATTATTAAATCTTACTATTAAATTTTATCGTCCAATTTTTGTTATTTTTACAAATACACGTTAATATTTATGATTAAAAAAATATGTAAACATGTCACATAATTAAGAGTATTATTTTTTGGTTTACGGTCATTTTTCGTAGTTTTTTAAGGCATTTCGGTCACTTTTAAGCTATCAACATCCTAATTCTGATCTATTACGTAAATATCTTTTATTACACATTTTTTTTTTGCTATCCTTATTTGTAAGTATCGATTAATTTAACTCAATCAACCCTTTTTCTTCAACCCCCCCTTTTTTTAAGTATTTAAATTACATAATTGAAAAAAATAAGATTATCAGATAAATGAAATTTTAAATATTTTGTTGGTTGATAATTTTATGCAACAAAGCCATCATAATTTCCTTTACATAAAGTTGGCCTAAATTAATCCCACCACTGTTGAGCGCTGAAGATACTGAAGTATTGTACTGAGAGGTTAATTAATCATCTTAATTTCTATGGCGACTTTAATCAAGCCTCTTTATCGATTTTAAATATGAAAGTTAAATGACTCGGACAGCGCTTTCATTCATAAAAGCAGGCCTGTGGAGCTGGAGTCGAGGGGTGTAGGAGTCAGAAAAATTTATTCGACTCAGGCTCCGGTCACTATTTTTATTTTATTTTATTACAGACCCAATTTTTGAGTTTACGACAACCAATGTTCAACTCCCTATCCTTGTAATTTTAAACCCAATCCAAAAGACAAGGGAACTACCGGATCAAGTTCTCTGGAGAAAGTTTGACTTTGCCGAACTCTTTTTCGTGGAACTGAACTGTATTTGAGTTACATGGAGAGGAAAACCATGATACATTCCCCCTCAGTTATCCTGGCGGTAAGAGGACTCTAACCTATGATCCGTCTACTGAGGTTGTTTACGTCCGCAGAGTGCGGTGTGAGCTTGGTGCAGAATTCGTATCGGTAGGCCGTTGTCGCTACTCGAACCTCTTATACCTCATTGGGAGGTAAGCGCTCTAGCTCCTGAGACACCACGATTCTCAGTTTCTGGTTTATTAGAAGTTTCGATGACTCAGTGGTTAAAGCTCTGAACTATGATTGTGAAAAACAAGGGTTCAATCCCCATTTGCTGCGTAGAGCCCACCCAGCTTATCAAATCGATGGGCACCAACTTGTCTGGGGAGTTAAGACGAGCTGTGCGCAATGCTGACTACATTGCCACACGCATGGCGCAAGTCTCGAAATTGTGGAGTGAAATTGTGAACCTCCACAACCCCCTGTCTCACAGCGAGCGGTAGGGGGAATACTTTAATCTGCAAGTTAACCCTTTAAAGCAAAATTTTCATTAAAAATGTTTTTCAAAGTTTTTTCATGATTTTGTACTAATTTAAGGCAAAACAAGTGAAAAATATTGCATTTTGCATTTTAATAATTTATAATTACAAAATACAGCTTGGAACAACGGTATCTTTTTCAACTTTAGAGTTTAAATCTTTCAAACATTGCTCACTTCCAAACAATATTTTTTTAAATTTTCATTTATTTTCAGTTATTTACATCTAAGAAAAACAGTTTTTCAAAATCAATTATCGATAAATTTTTGAATATGAATGGAAGAAAAATTTCAAACTACTTTTTTTTAATTTTATATTTTAGGGCAAACCTAATTCCGATGATCTAACAGAGTTCCTTAGCAATTATTAGACTGTTATTCATAAT
Source organism: Parasteatoda tepidariorum (assembly GCF_043381705.1). Lineage (NCBI taxonomy): Eukaryota > Metazoa > Arthropoda > Arachnida > Araneae > Theridiidae > Parasteatoda > Parasteatoda tepidariorum. Next base: position 80,794,143 of record NC_092212.1, on the reverse strand, counting down.
TAAAAAGTACCAAAATATATTTTTGCTTGTAATTAGAGAAATAAAATATTTTTGAAAAAAATATTTTTGTAAAAAAAATATTTTTGATGATATACGAAATTATGTAGACAAATATTTATAATTATGTAAATAAGAATATTATAATAGTTATCTATAAATTATAACTCATCGCAAACTTAATTAACCACGTTTGAACGTTTTCGAGCTTATGTTTAACTTAATTATTGAGAAAGAGCACAGAAATTTTTTAAAATTATTTTAAAATCGATATTAATAATTTAATTAATAATGAGTTATATTTTACTTTATAAATTCCAAAATCAAATTCATTTAGCTAAGTCAATAAAAAATATGCCAACGTAACAATATGTAACATTTCTAATAATTTCCAAGTTCATGAATATTCATTATATTTATATTTCTTCGTCATAAGACGTTTATGCATATGTGTGAATGAGAATATGCTATATTGATATACAAATCTCTTCTGCACAGTTTAATTATTTTGTACAAGTATGTATATACAATATTTTTTAAAATTTGTTTCTTCAACAGTAGTGCTGCAATATAAAATGTATTTTTAAATTGAGTTTACTCTAATCGCTCGTAAGGAGAAGAAAAATATAATTTTTATTAACATTTATTTAGTAGTTATTATATGGCATTTTTTATGCTTGTTGGCAACATTAATTATTTGAAATTTCCTTGCATATGAAGCCAATGCTCAGAAAATCCAATTCATTCTTCATTAAGACACATGGGTAGGGGAGAGTGCGGTCAATTGTAACATTTTTTACTTAACTATTTTTAACTAACAAAAAATCCAATATATTATTAGTATTAATTGACAGACGAGTAAAGTAGACTATCCTCTACTAGAAAAAAAATAAATACCTGATTTTAAATATTATTATATTAGTTATTAACAATTTTTGACAGTCGTGCAGTTGTTACAATTGTCCCCACTTACGGGGTCAATTNAAGATTTATTAACTAAACAATAAAATTACAGCATCGCAGTTCCAAAAAACAAATCTCACACTCACTCAAAAAAACAATTTACATTCTAAATAGTCACCATAGCAACCACAAAACTCTTCTCGTTACCATCTATAAACTGATATATAATAAATAAATTATTTAACACAAAATACGATGCGCATAAGCACATAATATTTTACACTCTGGCTATTTCCGTTTCCGTTTTTAAAAGCGCTATATGTTGAGCCACCTCACCATGTGACATTCTTAGCCGCAATGATAGGTCAATTTTCAAGCGTTGCCATTCGGGGAGTTGTAATGAGGCTTTTTTTATCGCCGTGTAAGAGAAATATATATATAGATTTCCTTGCATATGAAGCCAATGCTCAGAAAATCCAATTCATTCTTCATTAAGACACATGGGTACATCTTTTTTTTCTCCGTTCTAATGTGCCTCGTTCAGACAAGTAATAGAATTTTTGGAGGAATTTAAAAAAATAATTAAGTTTTGAGTTTAAAGGTCGTCAATTATTTTGTTGCTATTTTAAAAATTTTGCTACCTACATGGCCCTTAGTGCATTGGTAAAGAAATACCTAAATCTGTTCTGATTGCAGATTTAAAATATTTATAAGTGATGTATAATATTGCCTGAAATGTGACTAAATTTTGGTCATAATTTCCTATAGAATAAATTCAAAATTTAAAACTGTCACAGAATTTTAAATAAAATTTTGATAAAAAAATATTTGTTAAAACAGTTCGAAATAATTTTGATAATAACTGTTTCAAATTGCTGTATGTTTCTGTGAAGACATGCGTCTTAAAGAATTTAAAGAAAAGTTTGACTTTACAATTCTTTTCCTTCATGGAGACAAAAGAGTATAACTTCCCAATTTTGAATTAGATCGTTTTAGAATTTGAGCAAAATATTAAATTAAAATCAGTTAGTTTAGTTCCATATTTACATCCTATCCGAATTCTTACTATTCGTCTCAACAAGACACAAATTTTTTTTAAATTTCCAATGCCCACCTGTGTTAACATTTCGTCTATTCAGGCATTTTACAGAGCAGATTTCTTGGCCACTCTCTCTTGGCACCATATTTGGTGGGCCAACGATGCTCCCACAGTAAGGACAGACAGTACAGGGAATGTAAGAACATCCATACTTCGCCCGAGATTCGAACCCAGAATCTTTCCGAAACAAAGTCAGTTCCCTTACAATACAAGACAGAACATTCTCTTTTTAAATCTCTCCGCAACGCTTGCTTTGAACCATTCCATAGCACATCTTATTAACAGTGAATATACCTCGACATAAATCCAGACTTAGTCTGATGTGCATTTATTTTTCTTGTATGAAAACTGAGAAACACAGAAATAAGCTCGCTCTTGTACTTCAAACTTTTGTTTGGATCTATTTTATTTTGCACGGAAGCGTCTTCTAAGCGCTGTCCATTTCATGCTGTCGTAACTAATCTTTCTCTATACTTACAACTTTCTTCTTCATCTTTGATGGTCTGATAAAGACAGCTGACCAGTGTTTTCAGCAAATATTTCTTCACGTTGGGTATTTGGTTCACTATTTGATCAAACAGTCTCTGATATCGTTCTGTTCAGAGAACTTCCTAGAAATTAAACTCGGCATGTATTTTTTTTCTTTCTCTTAGCCGGAACTTCTGCTGATATAAATGCGGGACAAACATCGATATTAACTTTATCCGCAGTTTTGACTTGTGAGCTTTGATCTGCAGAAGTTTTTAAAAAAGGCACTTTAATTACAATGGCTATTTATATTGGATAATACATAATGGATTTTAATATAACAGTACTTTGTACATCTACTTCTACAATACTACTTCTTAGTACATCTACTTCTACTACAGTACTCCTTAGTACATCTACTTCTACTACAGTACTCCTTAGTACATCTACTTCTACTACAGTACTCCTTAGTACATCTACTTCTACTACAGTACTCCTTAGNCAACAGTACTTCTTACTACATCCACTTCTACAACAGTACTTCTTACTACATCCACTTCTACAACATTACTTCTTACTACATCCACTTCTACAACAGTACTTCTTACTACATCCACTTCTACAACAGTACTTCTTACTGCATCCACTTCTACAACAGTACTTCCTAGTACATCCACTTCTAAAACAGTACTTCTTAGTACATTCACTTCTACTACAGTACATCTACTTCTTAGTGTCTTAGAAACTTGGCAGAACAGAGTAATTAAAATGCTGTTACTGTGCCGATATTCAACAGCTTTAAAGTCAGCATTTATCTGCTCTGAATTATTATTATAATAAAAATTATTATTTTCGCTGAAACTACAGTTTTTCAAAAAATGAAAAAAAATGTTTCTAAAAAGTAATCATGTATAATAAAATTTTAACATATGTATTTATATATTGTTGTAAATATTACTAGGGAGATTCAAAAAATGCTCATGGAATGTGTTTAAGGCATTTCATAATTGTCGACCCCAATGATGCTATTGAGGGGAGTAGTCATAAAATCAAAATTGAGAAAAAAATATCCGTAAAATATACAAAATGTTACTTACAATTTACGCCAGATGAAAATGAAGATATTTCGCATGCTTTCTAAGAATTTTTATGCGAAATGCCTGATTAACATGGAAATTAATATGTATCATTCTTTATTTTAATTACTGATTCTTCTGTATCGTTCTTTATACACCTCACGGGCACAAAGGGGAAAGACAACGAATTCTATTCAAATTTAATTAAATTTTTAAGTATTTTTCTTGGTATTTTGTCTTTTAATGGAAAAAATATATTAGTTATTTACACTATTAAATTTCTAAAAAGTACTTCATTTAACTTTTAAAGAATTTTGTTGTTATATCATCAAATTAACAAATATATATTAGTTATTTATAGCATTAAATTTCAAGAAATTATTTCACTTTTAGATAATTTAGTTATATCTTCTAATTAAGAAAAATATATTAGTTGTTTAAAGCATTAAATTTCAAAAAAGTATTTCTTTTCAAATTTTAAATATTTTCTTTTTTGTTCTTATAGCATCTAATTAGCAAATATTTATCAGTTATTTGTAGCATTAAATTTAAAAAAAAGTACTTTACTTCACTTTTAAAGTATTTTTTATTGTAATATCTTCTAATTAACAAAAGAACATCACTTATTTTTAGCATTACATTTCAAAATGCAACACTAGACTCAATTTATGAATCGAAGATTTCATTGCATTTAACTATTATTTATAGTAATTTAAAATAAAATAAATTAATGAAAATTAAAAATGATTACCAAAGGTAAAACATAATTTTTAATTTATTAGATTTCCAAGAAGAGCTATTGAACCCTTTTTTGCACCCATAATCAGTAAGTGACATTAAAAGGTTCTCAGGAAAAGTTTAATATATTTATACGTAACATCATAAATAAAAATGCATTTTTTTTCCATAATTTTTATTTGATTCAGCAAATATCTTCTAGCCCTCTTTTTTGGAAATACTCCCATAATGGTACTTTTTTGCATCAAGTGTAATTACCAAATATGTTTAGTTTTGCGCAGGATTTTTTATTAATGATAATATTCTTACTCTGCGCGAGAAATGGATATTTAACTAGTAATAAAAACAGTTAAAAAAGTAATGCTAAAAATAATTATAATTAAAAACATGATCTCGTAACTGATAAACAGAAATTACCTTTGTTAAAGATACTCTTATATTTAAGGTTTAATACTCCTGAAATAATAAATATTTTATTGCAAAACTAATGAATTATTTTCTTTTAAGGGAATTCCGAATGTTAATTTTATAAAATTGAGCTGCTTTTGCAATTTAATTACAGTTTAAAAGATGTAGTATAACGTAACTTTTAATTTTCAGTTAACTGAAAATCCAATTATCTAAAGAAATTCACACAAAGTTCAGTAACGTGGCTTTTTTTCCCGAATTTTGCAGTTATTTATGTAAAAAATACCACTGTTTATTTTTTCTCAAAAGGATTGCGTTCCTTCTCTCCCTTTTTTTTAACAAAAAAGTAAATGAAACTCATGTGTGATTATAAAAAAAAAAGAACAAGGGTATTTTTTCACCATCCAGCCGCTTTTCCAGGAATTATTAAAAAAAGAAGGAAGAAATAATACCACTTTCACCAAAAAAAGTGTTTTGTAACTCAAGTTTCGTGACACTGTCAACAAAACGAGACCGTCGCCAATTTTGGCGATAGTTTCGCTTTCAGAGAACCGAGCAACCCTGTCGCAGTAGAAAGGCCTCCATGTGCTTTCACAGCAAAATAGAGCTGTGCTGCTGAAGTGCCTTCATTCCAAACAACAAAGTGTGCTGGGAAAGTAGCACATGAGGCGCCTTTCTCGTTAGAATAGTTTTCGTATTTGTTCGAAAACTCGTGACTTTTAATTTTTGCCGCTAAATCTATATTTTTCGAACGTGAAGATATAGTTTGCGATTTTTTTTTTCGTGTGATCGCAAAAACTCTGTGGATAGATTTAGTTCTGTAGAGAGTTCGTTGATTCGAAGGAATATTTTTATTCGGAATAAATACTGTTGGGTGTACTATAGTGATTCTCAATTCAAAATGACTAGGATTATTCTTCTGAAGTTTTGGCTGATTTTCGCTTGGAGTGGTGAGTACATTTTTTCTATTAAATCATCAGAAAAATACTCAGAAAATATATAAATTATTAAATTTTAATAATCAGTTTAAATTATAGAATTTTTTAGTGGTCATTTTCTATTTATTTATTTACTTTTTAAGCTGAGCATTTGAAGTAAAATAATAATTGTTTTATATGAATTATTAATTTGGTGTTGACATATGCTTTTAAATATTTTACGTATTCTTTCTAAGTTTTTTGTCTTTAAAATTGCGTCATACCTAGATTCTAGCAGAGTTTATTTTAGCTATGTTTTTTTCTTTTAAAATTTTTGCCGCTGAAGTTTTATTTTTTAGAACGTCAAAATATCGTCTGCAATTTTTCTCCCTTAATATCGCTAAGATCCAGATCCCTTAAGTGGTTAAATTTTGTTCTCTAGCTAGCTCCAGCTCCTCAATCTTAAAATTCTGGAAGATATTCTTGCTCCAAATAAAATTGTTTGATGTACCATAGTAAATATGGATCCAAAATATCTAGGGTTATTCTTTTAAATTAGAAGATGATTTTCTCTTGAGCTGACGAGTACTTTTTTCATGAGTTTGATTTAGTCAGATACGTTCTTTTATAAATGAAATATTTAAATTAAGAAATGCTAATAATGAATTTTTATCTTAAAAATCAATATATGAAATTTTTTCTTTTGCTCATTATTATTACTTTTATTTTCAAATTAAGTGTCTGTAGTATTACGTGAATTGTTTTGTCTAAATTATAAAATTGATAACGATATAATCAACAGCTCATTACTCTATTTTTTCCTTTATAGCTGTTGCTTGTTAAACTAAAATTCATTTCAATATCAAACATTGTTCGTGAAAAAAGGGTAAAAAAAAATTTGCATGCTGTCTGAAACGAAAGTCTTAGAGTACTTGCAAAATTGATTTTACATAATTAATCATTGCATCATTTTATGCATAACACATACTGTGCAAGTAACAGGGAAATAATTTCGAAAAGCGCATCTGGTATAAAAAAAATACGATGAAGATTTCTATATCGGTACCTGCTTCAAATTAATCGTCCAGATTTGTCGACTTCAAGTCAGAAACTAAATGAACCATCACAGAAGGGGGCCAACTCGAAGGGTATAATTCATAGCCACCCCCTAGCAGACCCTCAAATTCTATATTTTGGAAGTTTAAAAACCTTTTGGCGTCTTGGCAATCGTAGTTGGCATGAACAGATACGGAAACATTCCTAAAATATGACAAATAAAAATTATGTGCAAGAGGTGACGTAATGCATTCGGAATAATTGTGGATCCGAAATTTTTGATTAACTAACCAACAAAATGTTCTGAGTATGTGGGGTTGGGATAGCATAAAAGGTTTTCTTGCGACAGATTCAGTTTATAGTACCATCTGCCGTCTGACAGCTTCCTTATATTACTTTCCTTTTCAGTTTAGGCGAATGCACTTACTCTAGGCGAATGTAGGAAGAGGCAAAACTAAAACAAACGAGTATCTGAAAAAATTTGTGGTCCTTTTACTGTATTTGAGGTGTGTACCTCCATAAATTCAAACATAAAAACTGAACGCCATATTGAATGGAGAAAACATCAATGATGCCTGCTTCACACATAAGCATATTGTATTTTTACAAACTACAGGCATTTAGGTTTTTTAATTCCTCCTTAAAAATTTCCTAGAAAAGCAGCTTTATAAACGCGTATGTTATTTGACATTTTTAATTAACTTAGATAATTATCATGCTTCAATTAATAACAATAAAGCATTTCTATTGTACGTTTTCAAATTTGACAACTAACTTCGCAAATATTCAATATGATATTACCTTTTTTTTTAGTTATAACATAGCATAACTTTTTAAATTTTGAATCTAACCAAAAAGACAAGCGAGTTTTTCTGCCAAGATTCTATAGGAAAACTCTTTTATTCGACTGAAAACAAAAAGTCTGAAATTGTTGCGACTTATCCCAGATTTTTTTTGCAAAAGGTCCGTTTTAGTAAAAATCTATTCATTTTAGCAAAAATCCACTCATTCAAGACTTTTTTTATATCCGTCGTTGAACAGCCNCGTCGTTGAACAGCCGACCCAATTTCATGGGTTTACGACTACTAACGTTCAACTCCGTAGCCTTGTAATTTTGAACCAATCCAGAAGACAAGGAAACTCCTGGATCAGTACTCCCTGAGGTATTGATTTGTTATGGGAACATGGAGGACTTTGCGACTCGTCTGTCGCCATTTGCATTTCGTGCATCAGTCACCTTTTACTACACGGGGAGTCTTCGGTCGGCGGGGATCGAACTCACGAACTCTTGGACATGGGCCCAGTGCCCTACCAACCAGGCTATCCCGGCCTGGGGCTTGACTTTTTTTAATATTTTTTTATAACCGTAGTTGAACAACCGACCAATTTTATGTGCTTACGACAACTAATGTTCAACTCCGTAGCCTTGCAATTTTGAACCCAATCCAGAAGACAAGGGAGCTCCTGGATCGAGTATTGGGAGAAATTTTCCTTCTTGGAGGACTTTTTGATGGAGAAAAACCCGCATTTGCTTTACTTGGAGAGAAAGACCACGAAAACCTCCCACGTGAATACGCGAACATTGTCCTTGTTTTGTAAAAAGTTTACAAATAAATAAAGCAAATAAAAGTTTACAAATAAAGAAAACAAATAAGAAGCACACACATTCACACAAAAATCATGTCTTTCAAGAAGTTATAATTTAAAAAATGATCTAAGATGTTATAAGCTTCGTTTTTCTGAAGAAAAATTTGTGATGGTTAATATTTGTTTAAAGAAAAACCTTTTGTGAAGAGTCCGTAAACAGACTCAATTTTTTCCTTAAATGACTCATGATAACTAACCTATGTTTGTTTTGCATTTAAAACTTTAAACATGTAATAAAAAGTTTGTTTCCGTGTAAACATAAACTTTAAACATGTAAAACTTTCCAGGTTATGGAATAATTGCAAAATGCGTCAACGGGACTCAAACCATTAAGATTCGTCTACCAATACAGATACTTTAGTTTAGCTGTGTGATTGGTGCTAATAGGGAAAAAAATGCGAGTCAACCAGTCAGCATTGGGATTTGAACCTGGGTTGATCTTTGCAAAGCGAGAGTTCTTTCACTAGCAATCTCGGCTATTTAAATTTACATTAGTGATGCCGATGCTTCTTAATTTTTAATCAGTTACGATAAAAATTTTATTGAATGAAAAGACGTCAAAGTTTTAAGACGTTTTGTTCTTTACATTTGTAATCATTACTAAAACCATCATTTTGAATTGTGGAATAGCCTGAATAGCCAAGTAGGTAGGACGTTGGGCTCGTGTTCGGGTAGCGTGAGCTCGAAATCCGCCGTCCGCGGAATCACCGTGTATTAAATGGTGACTGGTTCCTCCATGTTACCATAACAAATCAATACATCTGGGGGTACTGAATTGGAGATAGATCATTCTCTGGTTCAAGTCAAAATTACTATCTGTGGATCAGTGAATGGGTCCTTCTTGTATAACGGGTCGTGACGTGTGTGAGATTGAAGTCGTATTCTTGGACATAGATGGTGCCACTTAAAAGCAAATAAACGCAATCTCTGCCTTTAAAATTTGCTTGGATTCCCATAACAGGCTTTCTGATATTGGTAAGCGGCATTAGTCACAGCAGCAAATTGTGGAATATATCATGAATATAATGTTGAAAAAAAAAGAATATTTGGCAATGTTTAAAGTTTATGGACGTTTTATTCTATACTTTTTTGTCATTACGAAATGAATAATTTTAAATTGTGGATTTAAACCTCCTATGCACTAGTCAGAAAATGTTCTTGATTGTGCATGCTGTTGCATAATGGAATGCAACACCTTTCGTCATTAGGATAATGTTCCCGATTGTGCAGATTATTGAATTATAGAATTGACGTCTTACACTATTAAGAAATTTGTTATCGAATATGAATGCGGTTTAGCTATCGATCAAATATATATCTTATACTATTAAGAGAAAGCTCTCGAATCTTGGGACCCTCAGAATTTTAGAAGTGTCGTCTTATTCTATCCGAAAAATGTTTTTATTTGTGCAATTTGTTAAAATATTGAGTTAATATTTTATACTATTGAAAATGCTCACAATTGCGTGCTGATGAATTTTTAAAATGACATTTTACACTAATTTTGATTTGAAAAAAATTTTGATTTCAAATGCTGGTGAATTATGGAATTACGTCTTATGCTGTTAGGAAAGTTCTATCGATTTTGCATATATGTTGAATAATAGATTTTATCGTATTATTCTCTACTGTGCTAACTATTGAATCTAAGAATTACGCTGTATGCTATTAGAAAAATAAATAAATTCTCATGAGTGTTTATTCAGAAGCATTATGAAGTCAAACATCAGTAAACAAATGGTTTCGACTCTTTATAATGTTGAATAACAGATTTGATGTTTTGTGCTCTTTTCGATTGGGCAAACTGTGGAATTAAAGAATTACATTTTATACTGTTAAGAAAATAAATTCTCTTGATAATATATTCCGATGAATTATGGAGTTAACATCTTATGCTATTGGGAAAATTGTTCTTGATTGTTCATACAGTGCTGGAAAAAAGTATGAAGTTACCGAATTAAAGGATGAAACGAACGATGAAAGAACTTATATGGTTTTATTTTGTAATATAGTCATAGATTATGACTCAATAAAAGCAAAATGAAATTAATGGCAAAATACATTACACATTACTTTATTTGTCATAAGATTTCAACACTAGTAAGTTGGAAAAAAGTATAAAGTCGGTACAATTATTACGTTAGTAACACCTTGAACACCTTTGTTTTTTATTACATTTAAAACTATCTCGTATTCATGTGCCCAGATAGAGTTCGTAGAATGCTGCATCAATATTGTTCCAAAACATCTTGATTGCATCAATCAAATCCGACTTGCCCTTGAATTATCGACCAGATCTGTTAACGTCTCTTACTAATATGCCCCCAAAGGCTTTCTACCGGATTCAGACTTGGGCTATGAGATGGCCACTCAGGGGATTTATCCTCGTTTGCTTTCCTCCAGGATTTAGTCGAATATGAAGTACGGTACAGCATCATTTTCCTGTTGGAAGGTCCAGAATCCGGATGTTATAAGAGGAGCAACAGGCAATAAATTATTTCCTAATATGTCCTGATACATAATTGAAATAATTTAGTTTGTATAAATTTAAACGGAGTTGTACCACCTGCAGCAGAAGCTGTCAAAAGCATAACGGACCCACCACTAACTTGCCGTTTAGAAAAAAAAGTTTGGTTCATTTTTTAAGTCGTGCAAAATATAACAACAAGTATCTGGTCCACCCAAATTAAACTTTTTATCATTAGAAAAGACCACATCCCTGCCTTTCTTAATATGTTTATTTGCAAATGCTAAGCGACCATCTTTGTATAATTTAGCAAGCGGAGATTATCCTTTTTATATTCTTAAATTAAATGGTTGGATTATTACTTAAATAATTTCTAACTGTGCTGCTGCAGTGTAACTGGATTTAATTTTTAATTTGTGTAGAAGACATTAACGTGACATGCAAGCTTCCAAATTAGTCTTCTTGCCTTGATGAAAAAAAAAATTTTTTTTTTTGCTTTCCAATACGCGTTTTACTGCCATAGCTTTCAAGATTCCTGAGGTAACCTGTCTCTGCTGCCTTGGACTTTCCTATTTTTCTGGCAATTTGAAAGCCACCCAAGTCCGTTTCTTTAAAAGCTAAAATTCTACATCGTTTGCCCTCCGTTAAATGAGCTCCCCTTGTCTATGCAAACTACAAAAATCTGCTTTTAAACAACTCGGGTTTGCTTCTTTTTCTGGAGCTAAACGCTTTCTCGCATGTTTCATGACGTAATTACTGTCGACTGCATACTTCTTTCCAAGTTGCTTTTCATAGATTTTGTCAATTTTTCCAGAATTTAAATATCATGCTGAATAAAAAATCAAATTGTCATGCAAAGCAATTAGGCTCTGCATTTATAAGTAGAAAAGTAAGTTTGCATATTCAGCCACAACAGCGATGTTGCATATTTGGCGAGTTTTTGCTCGGCTTCATACTTTATTCCAGCTCTGTATATGTGAATTGACGTCTTTTGCTATTGATAGAAAATTTTTCTCAACTTCGCATACAGTTGAGTTAGGAAATTCTCTTTGGAAAATTTACTCGAATTGTGCATAACAGATGAATTATGAGGTTAATACGAGAACAAAATATTTTCAATTATATGTATGTTGAATAATGAATTTGAGGTCACGTGTTTTTATTAGAAAAATGTTCGATTGTGCTGATTGAGGAATTTTGGATTTTTTTTTATGCTGTTAGGAAAAAGTTCTCGATTGTGCATACTATAGAATTATGGGTTAATATCGCATACTATTGAGAATATGCGCATGCTATTGAATTATGGAATAGATAATTTTATAAGAATTAGATTATTCAGATTATATTCAGATTATTAAGTTAATAATCTGCATAGCTTAAGTTAAATTAATTCAGTGTATTAAGTTGCGAAGATTTATGCAGAGAGTATTCTAAGTTATTGATGAATTTTGGAAGTAGCATCTATTAGGAAAATATTCTGGATTGTGAATATTTACTGTGAAATTCGGAAACCTGAGAATACCGATTGTTTGAAGGTTTTGCATTAATATTTCACCTTTAAGCCGAATTCGTGCAATACTTTACAGTCTATTCGAGAAATTTAACGTTTTCTCTCGCTTTTGAGCAAAATAGGCAATTCTCAAAAGTTCAATTCTGTTGGTGACTTCATCAACAAAACATGAAAACTGTCAGTAGCTGACAGTGCTCCATTAGAGTTTCTCCATTTGAAAAAAAAAAATTGAATATTTGAAAGTTCTCCAAATCTCCTGCCTTTCAACTTGTATGTCATCGTTGCATTGGATGCAAAAGGAAAGAAATTCTTTATCGCCATTGTTTTTTTTTTATTTATTCCCTTTTTTCCTTTTAGAGAAAACTATTTTCTCAAGAAAAGTGAAAAAATAGGACCGTGTGAAGTATGCCGTTTTATGACATCGTATGACAAATTGCGAAATGGAAAAGAAAACATATTCACTCTCAATGTTTTCATTTTCCTGTTATTTCTTTTGAAAATATTTAGTTACTTTTGTCTATATGTTTCAAAGCATAATAATTGCACTTCACTTATTTCTTCAATTTTGAATTTCTCATTTTATTCAATTTTTTTTTCATAAATTAGAAAACGTTATCGTTGCTGTATTGTTTAAATGCAGCAAGTTTTAATAATTTAAAATTGTGCTATAAATCTGACAATTTATCTTATTGTTTGGTTGCAGTCGATTTTAATAATTTAGAATAATTTATATTGAAAATCTGACATTTGATCGTATTGTTTGGTTGCAATCGATTTTAATATTTTAGAATTTATATTGAAAATTTGACACTTAATCGTATTGTTTGGTTGCAATCGATATTAATAATTTATAATAATTTGTGCTATAAATCCGACAATTCGTATTGTTTGGTTGACATCGATTTCATAAAGTTAAAAAAATTTTCACAATAAATCTGGTACTTTATCATGGTTTATTCTGGTACTGTATTGTTTGATTACAATCATTTTTAATAATTTATAATAATTTTCACTGTAAATCTGACGCTTATTGCATTGTTTGATTACAACTAATTTAATGATTTAAAATTTGAGTTATAAATCTGACACTTTATTGTATTGTTTGATTGCAATTGATTTTAATAATTTGCACTACAAATCTGTCACTTTATATTGTTTGGTTGCAATCGATTTTAATAATTCAGAATAATTTATATTGAAAATCTGACACTTAATCGTATTGTTTGGTTGCAATCAATTTTAATAATTTATAACAATTTGTGCTATAAATCCGACAATCGTATTGTTTGGTTGAAATTGATTTTAGAAAGTTGAAAAAAAATTCACAATAAATCTGATACTTTATTGTATTGTTTGTTTACAATCATTTTTAATAATTTAGAATATAATTTTCACTATTAATCTGACACTTTATTACATTGTTTGATTACAATTAATTTAATGATTTAAAACAATTTGATTATAAATCTGACACTTTATTGTTATTGTTTGATTTCAATTGATTTTAATAATTTAGAATAATTTGCACTATAAATTAGTCATTTTATTATATTGTTTCATTGTAATCGATTTAAATACTTTATTCCATAAATCTGATGCAAAGATATTTCATATTTTATTTTTGACTTTGTCCTGAGCTTGGGATCCTAAATAATGTAGATTAATTTTCGTTGCCATAATTTTTTATTTGTAACTTTTTCAGCCTACTAATTATTTTCTTTAAAATGAATGGTATTACCATAATTCCATGAAATTTATTCCATACCTGTAAACCAATAGCTTTTTTTCGCATCTAAATTCCTGTTTTTTTTTTTAATTTGTATGTTTGTTTCGTTGATTGATATTTCTAAAAATGGTTTACAGGCGGGTCACGCTGTATGTTTCTCGGGGCAGGACTTTTTAAATAATTGCACTAAAATTACGGCTCTTTTTAGTGTGGTTAAAATGCAAACTGTTTTACTAATTCAAAATAGCTTGCACTGTAAATCTGACACCTTATTATTTTATTTGATTTCAATATGTTTTCATAATTCCAACTATTTTTTGCACTCTAAATTTGCCTACTTTGTTGTATTATTTGATTATAAATGGTGTTAATAATTTTTAGTACTTAACACTACAATAAGTGTCAGATGTAAAGTACTAACTTGCAACCAACTACCAAAATATATATTCCAAAAAATATATACAAAAGATATAAAATTATATTTTTGCTAGTAATTAGGGCGCCAGAAAAAATATATAAAAGGGAAGATTGTGTCCCATCTGTGTCAAGTGGTAACGGCACTGAACTACCTTTGCAAAGAATTGGGGTTCGATCCCCAATGGGTTGAATCCCACCCAGTGTCACAATGGGTACCAGCTTGTTTGGGTAAAGATGGCATGTGCGCAGTAGTGATCACATTTCCACAATCATGCTGTTGGTCACGAAATTGTGGAGTTTTAACTTTGACCCCCTAGACCAAAACAGACTGTATTGGGAAAGCTTTTATAATATTATAGAAAATTGATATACGTTCGAATCTTTTTCTAATAATTCACGTAGGTCTATATAAATTTATAATAAAATAGTATTGCAAGTTAATATAATAGTATAATAATATTATTGAATGGGGACATGTAAATCTATATCCTTTTTTCGAAATTTTCATAGTCTTATCAGGGATCTGTTTAGAAGAAATTAAGAGTCCGTTAACGGACCCTTCACAAAATATCTTTTCTTAAAAACGGAACCTTCACAAAATATTTTAACTTAAAAACGGAACTGAATAATCGTTAATTAGAATAATTTGTTAATCGAATAAAGCCTTCCTAGGGGGGAAAACAAGCTAGATGGATGTAAACGAATTAAGTTAGTCTTCGGCAGACGCTTCTTCCATTCATTATTCGTCCGAAATGAATAATCTGCGTTCAGCACTATAGGCTAAATACCAAATATTTGTATGTTGCATCTCTAATTTAGTAGCTGCCATTGCTGTTTATTTTTAAAANAAAAAGTTTTTTGCAATAACCGGACCCTATTTGCACAAATTCATAAAAGCAGGACATGAAAGAATGTGACTGAACGTTTATTTTATATTCACAAATTACGAGTCATTTTTTCCCAATTTTGCAAAAATGGACCTTTCACAAAATGTCTGGACAGATCTCTGCTTATAAAATTATAGTGAATAAATAAAATTATAAAACAGAAAAATGATGAAAATTTTCTCAATCCTCCTTAAGTAAAATTGAAGATCCTAGACACATAAGCAACAACTAAAACTTTATTTGCACTCAGAATTTAGCACTGAACTTCCAAACATAAATCGATTTATAACTTAAGGAAGGAAACAAGAAAGCTTGGGATGGGAAGCTAGAATCGTAATTATTGGAAACCGATATAAAAACACGACCTCCCCCAGCGAATCACAATCTAGTTTCTCGTTCTTGGTTTTACATTTTGTGCTCTATGCTCGGTAATGATATCGTGACATATTCTTTGTTTTGACAGAAATTAGGCAAAGAAAGACGTTGTGAAACTAATGACTCACTATATTAAATAAATAACAGATCATGTTTTTGAAACTTTTTCAAAAAAATTGCTCATTTTTTAAATTTTATTTGTGATGTCGCATAATTTAGTATTATTACAGAAAATATTGACAAATCTTATGTGAGAAATTTTTAAAATATTTTTTTAAAGTATGCACTTTCTATTTTTATTATAATTGAAAAATATGTTTTGGGTCACTCAAATATGACGCAAGCAAAGTTTTGGAAATTATGTAGTCTGAAAAATATTTCTCACCCGTTGTCAGAAAAAATAAGCAAATTGCAAACTACCTCCCATGCTTACGCAAGAAAATCCAAGCTCCTCTTTGTCAAACCTATTTAACAAGTCGCCAACCCTTTGACTTTTACTATAATAATCACGTTTAAAAAAAAAATTAAAAAATGAATGCCGCTTTGCCTGAAACGAAATTTACATTTTTATCATTAAATTTTGCAACTCGAAAATTTTTCCATCATTTTAATTTCAAATTCGAAAATTTTTAAGTGTAGTTTTTTACAAGTTTTTTCACTAAATCTTTTAGAAAATAAAAAATAAATAAAAATGAGGGGATTTTAGGGTCTCAAACGTAAGCATTGCTCACGCTTCTCCATGCTTCTTGTCAGCAAAAATAAGCAAATCATCAACCCATACCCCTTTGAATGGCTGACGCAACAATAAACCAGCCATTTTGAATCAAACAGTTTTTAATTTATTTTTACTGAATTTGTCCATTCCTTAATTAGTTTTCAGTATTATTTGACATTAGCTTTTGAAATAAAACCAACATAAGAGATAAAGTTTAAAGGAATTTTTTGATGATTGCATTTACACTTATGTTCTGTTTTATCTAAGTTGGTAAATAAAACAATTACTGTTTATTTTAATGCTCTTAAAATGAAAATAAACTTTACAATAAAAATTTGTTGGTAATTGAACTATTTATCAGTGCATTCAGAAGAATTTGCTTTATTGTGAAAAGTATTAGTTTTAATAGTGCAAAGTTTCCGTTATATAGTGAAAATATCTTATCTTATATAACGCAAAGTATTTGTTTCACAGTCAAAAAATATCTTTTTTTTTGTATTCTTACGTATCCATTTTGAAGGGCAGGGTATCCGTTTTATAGCACAAAACATTTGTTCTATTGTGCTAAGTATAGATATGTTTTACAGTACAATTTTTGGTGCAACATAGCCTTTTTATATTACTAAGTATCCGTTATATAGTGAAAAGTGTCTGTTGTATCATGCAAAGTATTAATTTTATAGTTTAAAAGATTTATTACATTAAAAAATATTAAATTTTTTAAAATGTATTTTTTAATTTTAAAAAATTATTATTTTTAAATACAGATTATTTTATAATTGATATTAATCAGTATAATTTAAACGTAAGTACAAATAAGTATCATCACAGCGATATAATTTTTATTATTTATTTTCATAAAGCTTTTCACAAATTCTTATGGTAACATTTACAACTTTTGAAATCCATCTCATTTCTAACTGTTGCAGTTTTGTGTAGATTGATTGTTATGGGAAAAAAGTAGTTAAATTGTGATGTATGGTAAGAAAATTACTTTTCCTAGGTATAAAATGCGATTTTCGAAATGGCTTAGTGCAATTCCTTGAATTGTTCTAACTCTTGACAGATGCCATTAAAGAAGCTTTCACTGTTTTTCACTCAAGTGTGACTATTGTCCATTTAATGCATGATTCATGTATTTTTTTTTCGAGAAAATTTTTATATATTGTGTGCAAAGAAACGCCAAACATGTATCGAAACAATGAAACAATTAAGGTGATTTTTAAGTATTAGTTTTTAACAACAGCTAAATGATATATAATTCATGTACCGAACTAAATGCGGTATCGACTTTATTTGCTGCCATAATTTTTTTTCCACATTTTTTACGTATAGTGCAAAGTATTTTTTCAATGCAAATTATCCTATTGATAGTGCAAATGATCCGCTTATAATTCAATGTGCCCACTATTCAAAGTATTCGTTCCTTATTTTAAATAATTTCTTTAAAAGTGCCATACATCTATTTAATAATTTAGATTAGAGTATCCTTTTTATAATGCAAAGTACCATTTTTATCATTCGTTTATAGTGCAAAATATCCATTTTATAGTTCAAAGTATTTGTTTTATGGTGCAAAATATTTTCCGTTGTATAAAATCCAAAGTCTCTGTTTTTAGTTCTATATGTACCCATTTTCTTGCTCAAAAAACGGGAGCCTGTTCTGTAAGACAAATTATTTGTCTTAGAAAACAATGTATCTATTTTATTATTCAAAGTATCTTTTTTTAGCACTTAGTACTATTTTATATTTCATTTATAGTGCAAAATACCCATTTTAAAGTTCAAAGTATTTGCTTTATGGTACAAAATATCCATTCTAGTTCACATAAAGTATTCATTCTATAGCGCAAAATAACCATTTTGTAGTGTAAAGTATACTAAGTATCCATTTGTAGTTCAAAACGTTCGTCTTACAGTGCAGTGTCGTTAGATATTGCAAAATATCTGATCAAAAATTTTCATTTTATGATATAAAATAGTCGTTTTGTGCTGTAAAGTATCCGTCCTATAGTGTAAAGCATTCATTTTACTTTTGCAAATTATTTGCTTTTTAATTGAAAATAATTAAACTAATACCAATAATATTTTATTGAAATAATTACTTTTATATAGAACTATTCCATTTATATTAATTTTAAATTCATTTACGGTAGTTGAACAACTTCTTTTTCGTTAAAAATATTTGTCGCACCTGCAAATTATTTTTTATTATTATTATTAAAATCAGTTATTGTTTAAGTCAGCATGTTCTGAACATAAGTCCGGATAAATAATACCACTATTGTTATTTTATTTTTATAAAACGCTTATGACACTTGAGATGTGCCACTTGCATTTTATGTGTAGATTGAGTTTTTATAAAAGAGAAGTAGATAAATTACGGTGTTTGACGAGAAAAGAGCACTTCCTAGGTATAAATTACGGCAATTTCCGAGTAACTTGAATTGCCCAAACTCTTGACGGATGTTTTGCGAAAACCATTAAAGAAGATTTCACTGCTTTTCAGTCGGAAGTATCTACTGTCCATTTAGTGCCGATAATTTATTTCGTTTTTGGCGAGCCATGATTTATATATTCGTGCCAAAAGAAAATTAATAACCCGACTGAGTTTTATCGAAACAATAAAACGGATCAAAAGGCTTCCGAAATGTAAGTTAGTAGCAACATTTTGTCTTCCAATTTCTATTCAATCTATTTGAACTCAACTATGTTCGAATTCAATTTCAATTTTAAATGAACTATGCATATACTTAATTTGTTGCCAAATATCAGTTTTGATTCTGTTTTTTAGTTTCAATAGTAAAATTCCCTCGCCAAGGAAAATAACGAAAAAAATCGAACGATATTAATGTCTAATTTTAATTTATGTATTGTATCTTCAACTTGGTGAAAAGGGTAAGAATAAAAGGATAAGCAATTTAAATACTGGATTTCAAAACAGTAACTGAATTTAACCATTGCTTAAACTGTTTATCCGTAATCTAGTACTTAATCTTTCTTTTCGTAACCCAGAAAATATGGATAAACATTTTACATACTGGTCTTTAAAACGGTAAGTGCATTTAACCAGTACATAAACCATTTATCAGTAATCCATAATTTTATTTATTTATTCCTAATCCAGAGAATACGAATAAACAATTTAAGTACTAGACTTTAAAACCGAGAAAGTAGCTTAAATGTTTAAAATTTATTAAATGTTTCAAGTAATTGCTAATATGCAGATATTTTTTTTACTTAGATGATAATTATTCAATGAATAATACTTAAATATATAATTAAACCAATGCAGTGTTAGAGTAAAAATTATAGCGTTAAAAAACAGAACTCAAAGATTTTACGTTTTCTAAAAATGCGACTTTCTTCCGATTAAGTTTTGCACACCATTTTGTTAATTATCAAAGATGGCGGTGGTGTAGTGAGAGGTTTATCTGACATGGGTAACTATTTTTGAACCTACTACTGTTATAAAAATAGCATATTTATTATTCGTTAAAAAGGCTTTGTTTATGATGAAGTTAAAACTTTTGAAAATCAGTTTCAAAGGGATTTTATTCTCATTTATTCTGAGTTTTGTATTAGCTCCATCTTATACTTTGCATAACGTTTGACAATCTTTTTTAATCAGAAAGAATGTATTTTGTTATCGGAAATTCCGATGACTTTTAATTTTAGAATTTCAACGGATCGAAATAATGATTCTCGAATTTTAATAGAAATTCTTCACTAACTGTTTCCAAACCAAAAACCCATATTCTTACGAATTTTAGAATTTACTCCTCATTATAATTAAAAAGAATGGTAGTCATAATAATTATAATTCTGGAATTTTCATGAAGCAGTATATAACTATTATTTTATAATTCCGATGAATCCAAATTGTGATTTTTATATTTATTGAAATAATATTGAATTCTGAAAGCATGAAATTGGATGCTTGCGCGTTTGTCAGCCAATCAGGTTCCACGCACACACGTTACGTTGCTTGCAGGAATCCAAATGAATCTGATACGATAATTCATTCAAAGTGATGATAAACTTAAACCTTAAAACTATAACGATAATACGCTACGCGCAATCACGTGATTCGCCGCAACCATGCGATAAGTTGCAAGTATGCAATCATGATTAAATCGTGATCTACGAGAACGATATTTACATTTCGGCAATTCCAAATTATTGAAATAATAGTATATTTTTAATTAATTATTTCCAGGCATATACGTGCGGTTAGAAAAATTTTCACCCTCTCATAGTTGAAAATAATATTTGTAATAATAATTACAATTCTGGAATTTGGTGAATTGAAATAACAATTTTAGAATTTGATTTTTTAACAAATTGAAATTTAATTATAGAGGTCAAAATCTTTTTACTATTCATCGAAATAATATTGAATTCTGTATGCATGGAATTATGATTAAATTCCGATGCGTAGAAGCAATACTTGACAATTTCTGAATAATATATGCTACTAATTGTTTTCAAATAAAAGACACAAATACATTGCGGTTACGCTTAATTAACCCGGAGTGTCGGAAAAATAGAATAAAAACTCACATCACAATGTAAATAAAAATCAAAACCAGGAAAAAGATTCCTTCTGAATAAACAGAGAAAAACAAGTGAAACTCGTATATCCTTTTTGCATTGACTCGTATTTGGCAGTGCCTTGGCGGAAGTTTTGTCTCTTATTTTCTTTCTCGTGTTATTCGACCATAGATCAGAGCAGGTGTATCAGATAAGTTCCGCTTCGATTCCGTGGAAAGTGCTGAAAAACCGAAAAATGTACTTTTTGTTGGGAAATAGCGTTTGGTTGGATTGGCGATGTAACAAAAAGTTGGCATAACCATCTTTTTATTTTTGGCGTATATTACTCTGGCCAATTTACTTGCCTGTCTGAGTTTTTTTCCGTTGCGTGATCTCGCTGTAGATTGCAGATCTTTGGAATATGTATTTATTGCGAAAGATGGGGAAAAGGAAAAAAAAGAAAGAGGAATGTTCGGTATTTTATGGGGTTTTAGACTTTAGAACGTTGCTTTATAAATAGATGCTACCAAAACCCTGCAATTTTTATCTGAGATATTTTTTAAATTTTTTATTTATTTATTTGAAAGGTTCGAATTCGTAAGAAGATTAATACTTTTCGNATTTTATTTTATAACCGTCGTTGAACAGCCGACCCAATTTTTGGGTTTACGACTACTAATGTTCAACTCCGTGGCCTTATAATTTTAAACCCATTCCAGAAGACAAGGGAACTCCTGGATCGAGTATTAGAAGAAATTTGTCTTCGTGGAGGATTTTTTGTTGGAGCTAACCCGCATTTGCGTTACATGGAGAGGAAGACAACGAGAACCTCCCACGGTTAGCCTGACGGCAAAGGGAACTAAATTGGGTTCTGTTATAGGTTTTTCATGTCGGCACACTTTCCGACTAGAGCAACTTCAATACCATAATCATATATGAGTCGTAAGAGTCATAAAAAACTAGACTTACGTAAAGTAACACAACAAAATCAAATTAAAAAAAAGCAAACTGTAATTTTTAAATTTCTTTGTGTTGATTGTTTTCCAGACTGAGTTTTTTTTTTTTATTTCTGTCTTCCTTAGCCTGCATTTTAATGCGTTCACATTGTAATAAAATATTTTTACGTTCTTTTAATATTTAACTTATTTATAATTACTGTGTTAGCGACGATTTTAATATAAATATAAATACAGACAAAGGAAAGGAATTTCGTAACGTCTTACGTATATTGGCTGGAATTGTAAATCAATCCAGCCAATTGGAAGACAAGAGGACAAACAAAAATTAAGGCAGCTTTTGCAACCCATGATATGAAATGTTGAGACGATAATAAAAGTCTAGCCAGAAAAAACAAAGATTAAACAGTGATTGCAATAATGCGACAACAATTTTTTTCATTCGCAATTATTCGTCATTACATAATTATTTTATTTAGTGTCTTTGCCGAAGCTATTTTACAAACGAACGTTTAAGTTTGAAGAAGCTTTAATTTTATACCACAAATACTCTATAACGAAGAAAAATTAAAAATATTTTTTTAAAAAAATTATTATTTTCGCCATCTTGGAGAGATTTTTTCTCCTAAATTAAAATTATTGAAATCACTTAGCATGATTTTTCGAAACTCCTTCGCCTAGGAAAATAAAAAAGCCACAATTTAAGTGCCGTACTCTTGAAACAAATTTCTAATTTTAAACTATGTATACCATTTTACCGTGAAGAATTTTCTGGACTTTAGAATTGACAAGTATTTTAGAAGTTATTAAACTTCTTTAAAAATCGCCGATTTGGCGACATTTTCCAGCCTAGATGAGAACTATCTAAATCACATGACTTATTCTCAGTTCTTGCAAGTTTTTATGAGTCTATATAAAGCAGCATTGGAGAAAATTTTTAAATATTAAAAAATTAGATTAAAAATGCTTTCCATTTTTACAAATCTCTGACTTTTCTCTATATTGACTCTTTGCGCCATTTTCAGAAAAAGCATAGAGAGCGTTGGCTAAATTTAACTTTACAGTCCCGATAACCGTTACAAACTCTTGAATGCAGACTCATTCTCATGCAGAAGCTTCGAAAAACTGCCCTAATGATGTTTTTCGAACGTTTCGTTTTATGAGCCTAGAGGAAAAAACTCTTTAAATATGTAAAAATCTGATAAATACTTTCTGTTTTTTAGAAAATTGTGTTTTTTCTTAGTATTGACATATTGCACTGTTTTCATAATCAGCAGATAGAACACGAGTGACAAACCTTAAATTTAAGTAATGAATGACTGTTATGAACAGTTATAAAAAGCATATTATTCGTTAACATATTTATTTCATATGGCGTCATTCCCACAAAGAACAGTCATTCAGAATTTAAAAATTCCAAGGGGCCATTTGACATATTGCACAGTTTTCATAATCAGCAGATAGAACACGAGTGACAAACTTTAAATTTATGTAATGAATGACTGTTATGAACTTATAACAGTTATAAAAAGCATATTATTCGTTAAAATACTTATTTCATATGGCGTCATTGCCCACAAAGAACAGTCATTCAGAATTTAAAAATTCCAAGGCACCATTTTATCTGCCGAAGCTACTTACTCTAATATCATTATAATATTCATTTATTATTCATTATATTATAATTTTATGAAAATAGATTCGTTATTTAACTGTATTTTAATTGAATATTTAGACTAATTGCGAAAAAATAACAATGAATGTTGATGACTTGTCGTTTTTAAAAAGTAGTTGGTGACTTGCCGTTTTTAAAAAGTTTAACTCAACTGAAATAATTAATAAGGGTTTTCTTTCTGCGTATTTTCCGTTCACTGATTTTTATTAATAGTTCTTTTTTTTTCTCCTCTTTGAAAATCTTTTTCTTTTTTGTTAAAAGAATTAAAGAAAGAAAATCATTGATATATATTCAGTTCCTCTAGGTATTATGCTCCGAGCTATTGAATATGTTTAAGTCTCTGTTTCTTAATGGTTTTTTTTCTTCTTTTTTATTAAATCTTTTCTCTTTTATTTCTGCTTTGAAGATTCATCTAAAAATAACACTTTACATTCATTTCTTAAAGTTTCTCTTGATTCGTATCGCTTTTGTATTTTTAATACTTTTTTATTCTCTACCTATCTAAAAATACTTTTTTTAATGTTGAAAATATTTTATTTAAAAATAGTAGGTTTTTTAATTTTTAACTCAAGAGCAGTACACGGCTTTAAAAACCTTTCTAAAGAGAATGGGATGCCTCTATACAGGCATTCTTTATGCTTTAAAAAATTCTGGTTGAAAGTATCGGTATGCCGGTACATTTATTTCTACCGGAACATGCTATGGTACATAGTAATAAATTTTACTCCTACAGTAATAATTACGCTGTTACAGTAGTAATTACTGTACGATTCACGTAATCACTCTAATTAAATAAATATTATTGTACAAATTACTGTATAATATTTTAAGGTAAAAAAGAACTTTACTGGAAAATGGATTTTGCAGATAATGCACCCTAAGTGCCAGTACGTTATATCGTAATTTGATCCGAAATTTTTTACAGTGTAGTTCAGGCGGTGGTCGTAAATTGTTTCTTTTCAGGCGTTTGGAAAGAAAATTGTCGCTTGCAAGATGGTGTTTAAAAAAATCTCCCACTTTTACGCAAACGGTAGTTGAAAACTATCGTTTGCGAGATGGTGTTTTTATATTTGATCATACTAGTCAGCTTGGCTACAAAATTAAATCCAAAGTATAATTTACATATTAAATACTACATAAGACAAACGAACGCTATTTTCATTCTAATTTTGATAAATTAGGATATTTTTGCATTACTGTTTCAGATGGTACAAAATCGAACAAAATGTTTTATTTCAACTTATATGTTTGTTTTTGAGGCCTTTTTACTTTTTTTTTTAAATTGAATTTTTCCAATAGAGAAGAGAGTGCCTCCTCTAGTTTAATTACTTTCTTTTATTAGTTATTAATACATTTTTACCGTTTTTAAGATCATAAACTAAGTGCAGCAGTGTTAAATTGAATTTTTTATTAAGTATTGACATTTTCCCCCATCTATAACTGTTAGTTTGTTGCAACGAATCAATCGAGGAAATCGATTCTTTTATATCAAGTTATTCTTTTTTTTTATTTTGCCTTCTGTATGTTGTAATTAAAAAGGTTTATCTCATTTTTTTTATTATTTTATGTTTCATATTTGAGTCACAGATTCCATTGAAAGCTATTTCTTTTGAAAAGAGTATTTAAAAAAAAAAGAGTCAATGATAGATTCAATTCCTAAAGGTATTTTCTAAGCAAGCTGGTAAATACCCTAATGTTTTTGATTCTTAAACGAGCTTTTCCTTTTCAGATCCTCCTAAAAATAGTTTTTAAATTTTTTTTTATTATTTTAGCTTATTTTTTAATACATTTTTTTAGAAAAAAAGGATTTTGTAAAGATTGAAAAAAAACTTTACTTCAGAAAATATTTCATTTTTTGGGATATTGGTTTTTTTATTTCCCAATTACTGATAAATAGTATACATCTTTAAAAAAAAGATTTATTTTATTACATTTTAGTTTTAATAATTTTATTTTTCCAGTAACTTACCTTTAAATATTTAAAAAATAGGACTTTAAGAAAGGATTCTACCTTGATATTGTTAAAAATCAATTATTTTTACGATGAATGATTGATTATTTGCATTTATCGATTCTACAGTGCTAAATACTATGTTTAAGCTATCACTTGGGTTTTCTGTTTATTTTTACTTCGTCAAATCTACGCTAGTTTTTTTTTTTTTTTTAATATTTGTCCAATTTTTTGTTTTAAAAATAAAAATGAGAGAATTGAATAACTACGCTTTTCGAGTAAAGAAGAGAATATAATTTTATTTTTTGTTTCACATCAAAGGAAAAACGTAATGCGCATAACTTTCAAATGTAAAAAAGTAAAGCTTTCTCGCCACAGCCTGTTGTGGGCCAATGCCCCTGGCCCATAATCAAGTCAAGGTTCCACAATTTCATAAACGATGGAATGATTAGGGTATTGTGGACAATATTGCACACAGAGCCGCGATGGCTCAGGGGATAGAGCGTTTGCTTTCCAATGAGGTAAACTGGGTTCGAATCCCAGCGATGGCTGGTCGATACGAATCCGCATCCGGCTTGCACATACCACAATGCTGACGTGAAATATCCTCAGTAGTAGACGGATCATGGGTTTGAGTCCCTTTGCCGTCAGGTTAACTGTGGGAGGTTCTCGTGATCTTCCTCTCTAAATGAGGGTTAGTTCCATCAAGAAAGTCCTCCACAAAGGCAAACTTCTCCCAATACTTGATCCAGGAGTTCCCTTGTCTTCTGGATCTGGCTCAAAATTACAAGGCCACGGAGTTGAACATTAGCAGTCGTGGGTAGACTATATTTGAGGGTGCCCCTTGATTATCGCCACGTTGTGATCGCGGTTGATTGCCAAGCTGGGCGTTGTTGAAACCCAATTGTGATTCTGATTGGTTTAGATTTTAGGGGTATTTTTAAATGTTCAACGGTTGTAATTTCAGAGGTCCGTTAGTTCTACGTTGGATACCGGCTGGTAAGGTTACTTTTGAATCTGGTCAATAAGATCGAAGGTATGTGGGCAGTCATAAAAAGGGATTTAAGAAAAAAATGTCACCGCTAGTCCGGTATTACAGACGCCATTTTCGATTCGTATTTCGTCGAATTTATGTGGCGATGGAGGTACACAGATTCTATTCATGATAAATTTAGACAGTATCTAACTGTTATTAGATAATTCTGAGCACCTAAATCTGAGAATATTTAAGACTAATGAAGAAGTGAGCTGTTTTTCTTCCTTTTCTTTCTGCGCCTACTCCATTAATTTTTACTTCGATTCAAAATCCTTTTTATTGGATTTATTAATTTTGCTTATATTGGGTTCATTGCAAGTTTTATCCGATGTTTCGTTGAAATTTTCCAATGTTTTATTGAAATATCACTATGTTTTGGCCGTAATTCCTGTTACCACGGTGTTCCGCGCAAACAGGAATAACGCCAAACATAAGTCGCCAATTTCGCCAAGGGGCACCCTCAAGTACATTTTTCCCGTACCCAAAAATTGGGTCCGCTGTTCGACGATGGTTATAAAATAAAATAAAGCATTGCACATAAGCCGCCTTTACTTATCTGGTACCCTTTAATCTTAAATTAGGTAAAATGCAAAATCCACTGCGAATCGATCGCAGTTGTTATTTAAAGAAAGTTAATATACGATAGAAATGTTTTTCTTCAGTATAATCACCTAGGAGTTTTGTTTCAGGCCAGACAAATGTTAAACTAATTTTTTTAATATTTTTAGAAGCTTTGCTAAACATAGATTTAAATTTTTTCTGTTCCTTTGTTTCCATCGCGAAGTAGCAACTTTCATTTTAGGTAAGTTCCCCTACGGCGATACTCCTGCTTGTGCGATCTGGTTAAGATTGAAAATATCTGTCGCAATTTGACACTGAGCTCCACTTGAGGTTTAAGCTCTTCAATTAAAATAATCGAAATATTAATTAAGGATAAATAACCTTTGGTGTTAATATTGGCAATAAATTCTGATTGTAGCGGTCAGTAAGCGATTAAACATTTAGTACTAAGCTGAAGCCAACTTGAATACACTAACATGTCGGAAAGAGACTGTTTTATTACGTAAGCAGTTAAGTGAGGAGGTTGTGATTTGCGGAGGAGGGATGTGAGCAATGCTTACGTGAGATAGATAATTGAAAACAAATTACTCTTGGCTAAAATTCCATTTTTAAAATATAACTTCAATTTGGGAAGGAAATTTATAGAATTTCAGAGGACAAGAGTTTTGACGAATGTAGAAAAACACAAAAAATTCTCGAAAACATTCTTCACTAAATTATATAAAATAGATTTTAAAACGAGGCAAGGGGGTACGATTTTATTACGTAAGCGTAGAAAGGGTTTGTGATTTTCTAACTTTTAAGGGTAGTCCAAAATAGTCAATAACATGTTTACGTAATATCGGAGAGGCCCTATAATGATCACAATTTTAATTGGCTATGAATTCCCTTTCAGAAGTATGGCGATTGAAATTACGTTTGTAGCTGTTTAAAACGATAGGAACCTTAGGAGGTTTTCGTGGTTTTACTCTCCATGTAATGCAAATGCTGGTTGGTTCCGTCAAAAAGTCCTTTGCGAAGAAAAATTTCTCCCTATACTTGATCCACGAGTTCCCTTGTCTTCTGGATTTGCTGCAAAATTACAAAAGCTCCTGATGAGAGTCGTAGTGGCTCAGGATAGACAACTCGTCGCCCAATGATGTTGCCCGGGTTCGAATCCCAGAGATGGCTGGTCAACATGACTTCCGCACCCGGCTCAGACCAACTACGAAAATGCTGGCATGAAATATGCTTAGTGGTAGAAAGTCCCCTTGCCGTTAGGCCAACCATAGGAGATTTCCGTGGTTTTCTTTTGCATGTAATGCAAATGCGGGTTAGTTCCAGAGATGCCAACTTGCTCCGGACAGCAAATATATATTTTAAAGTGGTAGTTTATCAATTGTGATTCTTGGTTTAATAAATTCAATTTAGTAGATTTTTATCCACCACTACTTCTAAATAATTCAGAGGCTTATACAATTCACCACTTTATCGTGCTTATGTCATACTATAAATTTTAAAAAGCAAACAAAAATTGTCAGATATTTGCAAAATTTGCTTTGTAGTTATTTACCGGTTTTTTAATTATATTGGATGGTCCGGAGCAGTTGGCATCTCTGTAGTTTCGCTAAAAAGTCTTCCACGAATGCTAAATTGTCAGAACTTGATCCAGGAGTTCTCTTGTCTTCTGAATTAAATTACAAATTACGAAACTACTGAGTTGATTGATGATTGTTGGCAAAATGACGACAGTTTCATCTTGAGCTGGCAGCAAAATATTGAAACTTATATCGTTACCAGGCACATACCAGAGCTTCGTAAGAGATTTAAGTGCTTTAGCTACTCGTAAAAGGGTTTGAAAATGAGTATCATGAAAATCATTGTTCACGGTGTCTTTAAACATTTACTGAAACATTAATGAAATAATTAATAAAATTTATCTTTGCTGTTAACGTCACTGATTACATCTAAAAGTATTTATCTTTAAAGAGATAAAAAAAAAGTAAATCATTGATATGTATATCTATGCAATTCCTGAGGGTATTAAGATCTAAGCTGTTGAATACCTTAATGTTCCTCTTTCTTAATGGATTTTCTTATTCTTGTAAAGAATCTTCTAGAAATAAGGCTTTAAATTCTTCTTCACTGTTCAGATCTTATTGCGCTTGTATTTAAAGATACACTAAAAGAAATACTTAAGTACTTTTATTTAAATCTCTATCGATCTGAAACTTTTATTACGCTGCTTGAAATTGAAAAATATTTTATTCTGCAGCGATGCTTGCTTTTAATCATTGTCTAAGGAACGTTATGTACCCTTTAAAGAAACGAATTAAATAAAGTTTTTTTTAAAAAATATATACATATATATTATTTTTAATCTTATTTCATCTTTTTCTTAATCTTGAAATGTTTCAGAATAAAGGTATGGTAAAGAGGATGAAAAATCTTAAAATTTTTAATCTGTTTAAACCTTTCGGCGCAGAATTTCCATGAAACGTGTTTTTCATACTTTTTTCAATGTTTTGTAGTCATTTAGGTCTAAATAAGTGAAAAATATTATATTTGGCATTTTAATATAATTTATTTTTACTAGTGGGCTGCGCTCCTGCTCGCTACTAACTTAGGTACATTGCAAATGCACAAAATTCTTAGAATTTAAAACAATCATTCAAAT
Source organism: Parasteatoda tepidariorum (assembly GCF_043381705.1). Lineage (NCBI taxonomy): Eukaryota > Metazoa > Arthropoda > Arachnida > Araneae > Theridiidae > Parasteatoda > Parasteatoda tepidariorum. Next base: position 80,764,369 of record NC_092212.1, on the reverse strand, counting down.
CCATATAAAAACTTTTTTTAAAGAAAAAATTACGTCTTTTTAGTAAATACTAAGTCATTAAAATAAATTTGATAAATACTAAGTCATTAAAATAATTTTGAATTCAAATAAATGACATTTAATTCGTTAAACCTATTAGAAATGTGCTATAGTATAATTCGTGATATAAATCAAAAATCGTCAAATAAATTCGTAATATATAAATTCGTGAAAAAAAATCGCTTTCGACAAAATACTAACATAGAGATCTATCTACAAAGACTACTCACTTCTGCCTAGCTTAATAGTATAAGATTGCCGCAGCTGATGCTCTCTAGTTATTTCAGTTTCCGTTTTTAAAAAGCGCTACATGTTGAGCCACCTCAGCTAGATTTGGCATGTGACATTTTTAGCGGCAATCATTGGTCGATTCGCCGTGTAAGAGAAATAGTAACGTAAACAAAAACAAAGCAATTGTGCCACCGGCGGAAAAGAAATACAGCCAAAATTTGGGAGCCACGTAAGAGAATTATATATATTAGATAAAATACAGCATGAATTAACGCAGCAATAAAGGAAAAATCACGCAAAACTAATAAAGGCAAAAACGCGCTAATTTTACAAGCAATAACTTAACAAATTTGCAGATCTAAGAGAAATAGTTATTCATTATTGAAATTTCTTTAGTTAACAAAATCAATTATTGACAAATTCTTGAATATAAATAAAAAAAAATTCTTTCTCGAACTACTTTTTTTGTAATTTTATATTTTAGTACAAATATAATTCCGATAATGCAGAAGATTATTTTAGTAGCTATTAATTTTTCATTTACAGTTAAAAAATGCCAAAAAGTATTTTTTCTTGTAATTAGAGCGTCAGAAAAAAATGCATAAAAGGGACAGGATGTTATTTTATGTAAAATAACTGCAAGGTTTTAGCAATGTTCTTTAGTTTCATATTTTAATTGTTTACNAATATATAAATTCGTGAAAAAAAGCGCTTTCGACAAAATACTAAAATAGAGATCTATCGACAAAGACTACTCACTACTGCCTAGCTTAATGTATGAGATTGCCGCAACTGATGCTCTCTTGTTATTTCAGCTTCCGTTTTTACAAGCACTATATGTTGAGCCACCTCAGCTAGATTTGGCATGTGACATTTTTAGCGGCAATCATGGTCGATTCGCAGTGTAAGAGAAATAGTACCGTAAACAAAACAAAGCAAACGTTGCCATCGGCGGGAAAGAAATACAGCCAAAATTTGGGAGCCACGTAAGAGAATTATACATATTAGATAAAATACAGCATGAATAAACACAGCAATAAAGGAAAAATCACGCAAAACTAATAAAGGCAGAAACACGCTCATTTTACAAACAATAACTTAACAAATTTGCAGATCTAAGAGAAATAGTTATTCATTATTGAAATTTCTTTAGTTAACGAAATCAATTATTGATAAATTCTTGAATATAAATAAAAAAAATTCTTTCTCGAACTACTTTTTTTGTAATTTTATATTTTAGTACAAATATAATTCCGATAATGCAGAAGATTATTTTAGTAGCTATTAATTTTTCATTTACAGTTAAAAAATGCCAAAAAGTATTTTTTCTTGTAATTAGAGCGTCAGAAAAAAATGCATAAAAGGGACAGGATGTTATTTTATGTGAAATAACTACAAGGATTTAACAATGTTCTTTAGTTTCATATTTTAATTGTTTACATTTATTTTCTGTAAAAACTGTTAACTTAAACAGTTAATGATCTCACAATGTTGATGTTTAACTTTATATATCTAAGCTTTACTTTTATTTCCAAATTTAAAACTCTAATACGTTACGAATTATGAAAATAAATTAATCGTATTCAGCATAAAAATATTTAATTCTACGAAAATAATTTAACGTAGGCGAAAACGATTATTTTTATACTTCAAGTTTTAACTTTTATTTACACTGAAAAATACCTATGCATCAACAACTGTTAAACACAGTTGACAAAATATATTTAACAAACGTCACAACGCTGTTGTCAGTTTAATATTTTTCTCCAAATTATTTATGCATTAAAAACTGCTAAACACAATTAAATATGTAAGATAGTTTCGATGTTTTTCCTTAGTTTAAGATTTCAAAACTTTATTTTTATCTTAATTTAAAAGCATCTATGCTTTAAAAGCTGTTTAACATAGTTAACAAAGAATAATGAACAATCATTATTCTTTGTTACTTACAGTTACTTAGTTTCATATTTCATTGTTCACTTTCATTTTTTATTTTCAATAAAATATTAAACATTGTTAAAAAAGACAGTTAACGAAAAACACTTTATGACCGTCTCAACTTTGTTCCTAGGTTACATAATTCAAATCTTTATATTTATTTCTATTTTCAATAAAACACATTAAACACTGTTAAAAACAATTAATGAACGTCACAACGTTGTTTGGTTTTATTTTTTCAAATATGAAATTTTTTTTTCTATTTTCAATAAAACACTGCCAAAAACAGCTACCGAAAAATCCTTCATTACGTTGTTCTTAGGTTATATATTTCTAATCTTTACAATTATCTTCAATGCATTTAAAAATGTTAAACATGGTTAACGAAAATAATGAACAAACGTTACAACGTTATTACTTAGTTTCTAATTTCAATTTTTTTTTTACTTTTCTTTCTATTTTCAATAAAACAGTGTAACCTAAACAATTATCAAAAAATCTACATAACCGTCACAACGTTGTTCTTAGGTTATATATTTCAAATCTTTTCAATTATCTTCAATGCATTTAAAAATGTTAAATATGGTTAACGAAAATAATGAACAATAGTTACAACGTTATTACTTAGTTTCTTATTTTAATTTTTTTTTTTTTTTACTTTTCTTTCCATTTTCAATAAAACATTGTAACCTAAACAATTATCAAAAAATCTACATAACCGTCACAACGTTGTTCTTAGGTTATATATTTCAAATCTTTTCAATTATCTTCAATGCATTTAAAAATGTTAAACATGGTTAACGAAAAAAATGAACAATCGTTACGACATTATTACTTGGTTTTTTATTTCAATTTTTTTTAACTTTTCTTTCTATTTTCAATAAAACAGTGTAACATAAACAACTATCAAACAATCTACATAACCCACTCAAAGTAGCATTTAAGTTTTATATTTCAAACTCATACTTTTATTTTTTTAACTAAATTAAAAATCTCTTAGAAAATAAAATCAGTTAATGAAAAAAGACGCGAAACTTGTGCTCAAAACCTAAAACAAAAACTTGATTTTTACAAAATGGCGATTTTACCCTAGTTTTTCCCCTTGGAATATGTGCCTTTTTAATGATAAGAATATGAAATAACTTGACATACGAGATCATAGTTCAATAAAGCATGATCTCCGACCCATTGTGCTATATCCTCGAGTAATTCGTTCATTCTCCAAATTTGTTGTTGTTGGCGAATTTCTCTAATTCAAGAAAAAGCCCGGTTTTTCCTTTTGGCGTTTGTTTTAGAAAAACTTTTTGTGCCAAGGTGAGCCAGTTAATTAACCGCATTCATCGCTAAGAAAAATAATCTATCGGTAAATATTTTATTGGAATATGGTCGATGCTTATTAAAAATAAGCATTTTCTCTCACCTACCTAAATTTTCCGATATAATACAGTATTTTTTTTTCTTTTAATAACATACATTATTTTTATATCTGCAATTATTTTCGTCTGACTAATTGAGGGAAAAATATTTATTTATATATTCTCTAACTCATTTTTATTATTCAAAATTTATAAAATTAGGGATTAACTCTAAAAATATATAGTAATAAATTAGGTAAATGACTAAACATTTAAGATAATTGTCATTTAAGATAATCAAGTTTTATGATAATATCGTTGTCGATAATCGCCACGATATTGACTTTTGTGATAGTTTGCAACGATACTATTATTTCCGATAAATTTAGTTGATGATAATTATTGCCATATGCCTGTTCTCGATTTTTAAATAGCGTTATCGGTTTTTTGAAATAAAGATATTTTACGATTGGCCCCTATTATATTAATGTTACCGACAATCACCGCGTACTAACTTTTGCAAAAGCAGTAACGATATTATAAGATTATTATCGTTATTACCAGGGGTCTGTTAAGAAGAAATTTGGGTCCGTTCTTCACAAAATATCTTTTCATAAAACGGACCCTTCACAAAATAATTTATCTTTTAATCGGACCCTTCACAAATTTGTTTATCTTTATTGTTTTCTTTATTGCGTTTAGCATTATAGGGTAAATACCAAATATTTGTATGTTGCATCGCTGATTACAACATCGTTGAAATAATCTTTTTATAAGCGAATTTCAGAATTGTGTGGAAAAAAATTTAGATTCGCTTAAAAGTTCTCGAAATACAGCAAAAAAAGCGCACAAAGTGAAATTAAAATTATAAAATCCAAAATTGCGAAACTTGGCGTTTTAATGAAAATACATGACACTCATTTTCAGTTTAGTATCCTCTGAACGTTTTTTTTTTTTGGATTAGGAGCTTTTATAAAAATCTAATACAAACAACAATTTCATTTAAGAAATTATACCATAAGGTAAAGTGACCACATTTTTATTGAGACAAAGCGGGACAAATGGGATGAAATGAGAATTACAATTTAGTCAAACTTTCAACGCGCACAATATGTATATAAAAATACGAATAAATGTTTGCAAAAATATTTTCAACATCAACTGGAAGTAAGTCAGATGCTGTTTGAACAGTATAGGTATAGAATGAGCGCTGCACAACGTACTCCAATATTTTTTTGCTTCAAATGTTCGTTAAGTTTCGTAAAAACGTTATTGATGCCTCTTCTAGCTTTTCCACCAAAATTTACGTTAGTGTTATCAGCACAATGGGCAATAATTTTATTGTTTAAATTATTCTTTTTTAAAATAGTACTTATTAAATCAAAAATTATTTGTGAAGTTTCATCAGGCAATGAAACAAAGTCTAATAATCTAATTTTAATTCCTGTTTCTGGATCAAAAAATCTAACACCTGTGGGAAATAATTTTAAATCTTTGTGGTTGGAAGCATCAGAATATATGGATATAAATGCACATTTTTCTAATTCTTTCTTCAATTGTGAAAACGAATATGGTGAAAAAACATTACAAATAATTGCTTCGGTTTTTGTCCTTGCACATGCATATTTTTTGTCGTATAATGTTTTGATCACTTGCGACGTACAATTCATTGATCTGAAACTTTGATTGTGGTTTATGGTGCGGAAAGCAAATATCCCTTCCGCTAATGCTAGCTGTTTTTCCGTGTTGCTAAAGCTAGCACTGCGAAAAAACTGTTCCATTTTAGATGAGGAAGCGGCATTATTAAAAAATCTTTTGTGCCTCTTTGTAGCTAGATGCTTAGTAATATCGTTTTTTCCACCATGTGAGACCGAAAATTCAGCATTGCGTTTATCACACAGTACCATATAGTCTATTTTGGTACCTTTAATAAATGGAAATTCTCTGCTTACCTCTTCATTAAATTTGCATCCTCTTTTTTTACTCATCTTTTATTTTGTTGGTAAATACTAGAAATAAATAAAAAAATTATTACAAAGGCTAAAAAAGAGTATTAAATTTTACCTTACTGACCGTTACTTTGTGGCGACTATTGCTCTACTTTTGTCAATCAAATAATGAGTCAAACCGAACGTCAAATTGAAAACAACAAACCGCACTGTCTAACGGCAGTCCGCACTTATCTAAATTAAGCCGAGACGTAAACACCACCGAGTAAATCTAACTTGGTACATTGCCTAATTTAGTTTACTCTGCACGCATTTTATGTATTTTTTATTTCTTTATATTCACCATAAAACTTAATAAATAATAGGAATATATTTTTACAGAACATTTAAAATAAGAAATGCAGATATTTCCTAAAAAGCGGGACATTTTTAAAAATCGGCGGGACGCGGGACAATCCACCAAAAAGCGGGACTGTCCCGCCAAAATCGGGACGTGTGGTCACTTTACCATAAGGGCATTGCAAATTTATATTTTTAAGCAAGGCACAAAAAGTGTCTTGTAAGGAAATAGTTTTATTCCAGAACAAAAAGAAAAAAAACCCCAAAAATCTTGCTATTTTTATGGAACCGTTCGTTCGTTGTTCTGCTTTAAACTTAAGAATATTATTTGAATAAAAACTTGGGTCAGGTACTTTGAAAAATCTTTGGATCAGATGCTTTGTTAAGTATCTAATTCAAACAATTTCATTCTCGAAATCATACCACACAATCATACCAATCATCACCACAAAAATCTTATTACCACAGAACTACTAGGAATGCAAAATTAAAAAGTAAATTTAACCGAATAATTGCCATGCTCAAAAGTTTCGTTATAAAATTACCAAATTTTATTTAACATATTATAAAATTATTCTTAATTTTACCAAAATCAGAGCTAAATTACTTCATTAAAAATTACCGAGCTTTTTGGTGTTATAATACAACCAGAAACACGGTACATTTGACCATATTCTGGTAGCTTTGACCATACTTTTTTTTCTCTCACTGCACTATAAGTGAAAGAATCAGCCTTATCTAATGCTGGACAATCTTATATTATTAATAAGTTTCTGGTTGAAACTTTCCAATCAAACAAGTCCTTAATTCGCTCCTTCCAGTAATCTGAACCCGTGAAATGTTGATACGACATAAATTGCCTGTCATGCGGTCAATTTCGACACGCTACGCAGAATTTTCCAGACACTTCTAGAACGATCTGACGTCGCCAGCCTGAAAGCTGACGACATCTAAATTACCGCATCACTTCTCTCGTCTCAACTTTAACGGATAATTAACTCTAAAAGATAGGAGAATAAATTCTTTTTTTAAGTCATTATTTGGTTATCGATCTGTTTATTTCGTGAAGAAAAAAATAACCACTATTTAGATCATGCTCATCTTGAAAACAAATTTGTGACTATCGTAGTTAAAGTATGAACATTTAAAGATTAAATTCAACTGTAATTTATGTTTAAAGAGGATGTTTCATGGACAATTAGAGAAAGATAATTTAAATTACCTGATGGAAAACTAGCAATGACTTCTATTAGTTGCATAACATATAATTAGAAACATATTTTACAAATTATACAATATATAATACCCATAAAACCTGTAATTTTTTTAAAGCATAGTTAGTATGTGATCTATAAATTTTATATTATGCGAGTAAAAAAAAACATTCATAATTTCAAGAATAACACATGGTATAAGTAGTTACATGTTTGAGAAATTTTCATACATTCTATAATTTATAAAGTGTGTGCCCAGAGGATAAAGTGTTCGCCTTCCAATGAGGTGAACCGGGTTCAAATTCCAGCGATGGCTGGTCGATACGAATTCCGCATCCGGCTTGCACTGACCACAGTGCTGACATGAAATATCCTCAGTGGAAGACGGATCATGGGTTGGAGTCCCTTTGCCGTCTGGCTAACCAGGGGAGGTTCTCTTGGTCTTCCTCTCAATGTAACGCAAATGCCGGCTAGTTTAAAAAAAAAAGCTCTCAATGAAGGCAGATTTCTCCCAATACTTGATCCAGGAGTTCCCTTTTCTTCTGNGCATAACATATAATTAGCAGGGGTCTGTCCAGACATTTTGTGAAAGGTCCGTTTTTCGTGAAATTGTGAAAAAATTACTCACATTCTTTCAACCAGGGTCCGCTTTTATGAATTTGTGCAAATAGGGTCCGTTATTGCAACAAAAAAAAAACTTTTTCAAGGAGTTTTTAAATTGTAAAGACATACAAGATTATGCTCAACACTGTAAAATTATAATTAAAAAACTTAAATTTTATAAAATAAACAAAAATTGCTGCTTATAAATTAGAGACGTAACATTTGGTATTTAGTCTATACTGCTGAACGCAGAATATTAATTTCGGACGAATAATGGAAGAATCGTCTGCCGAAGACAAAACTTAATTCGTTTACATTCATCTTTCTTGTTTTTTGCCCTGGAAAGAGTTTATTCGATTAACAAAATAATAATGAAGATAATCGGATCCTTCGCAAATTTGTTTAAAAGAAAAATCATTTTGTGAAGGGTCCGTTTTTATGAAAAGATATTTTGTGAAGGGTCCGTTAACGGACCCAAATTTCTTCTAAACAGACCCCTGATTAGTAACATATTTTAGAAATTATACAATATATAAATACCCATAAAACCTATAATTTTTTTAAAGCGTAAATAGTATGTGATCTATAAATTCTATATTATGCGAGTAAAAAAAAACATTCATATTTTCAAGAATAACACATGGTATAAGTAGTTACATGTTTGAGAAATTATCATACATTCTATAATTTATAAAGTGTGAACCGCGATAGCTCAGATGTTAAAGCGTTCGCCTTCCAATGAGGTGAACCGGGCTCGAATCCCAGTGATGGCTGGTCGATACGAATTCCGCATCCAACTTGCACTGACCACAGTGCTGACATGAAATATCCTCAGTGGTAGACGGATCATGGGTTGGAGTCCCTTTGCCGTCTGGCTAACCAGGGGAGGTTCTCGTGGTCTGCCTCTCTATGTAACGCAAATGCCGGCTAGTTTCATCAAAAAGTTCTCCATGAAGGCAGATTTCTCCCAATACTTGATCCAGAAGTTCCCTTGTCTTCTGGATTAGGTTCAAAATTACAAGGCTAGAAACTTGAACATTAGTAGTCGCAAACCCAAATTTGGGTCGGCTGTTCAACGGCGGTTATAAAATAAAATAAGTTATAAAGTGTAACTAATATACTGTACACAAATGGATGCTCAAATTTTTACGAAACTTTCTTTGTTTTTAACGAAACCGTTTCCTGGTATATGCTCCGAGTAAATATTTCGTCTAAGTGACGAAATAACTATCGCCCCTTTTTCGAGAAGAATAATTTCGTCAAATTGAAATATATAGGTGGAGCAATGTCACTTAGTTAACACAAAAAGGACACATAGAAAAGAGAGAGATATTACACACATGCCAGAAGCAAGATTCGAAGCCGGGATCTTCCTGGTAAGATGAAAAACTCCTTTACCACCATACAGTCCAGCTGGCTTGTTTCGTCACTTTATTTTCGATCACCTAGTCTTCTTTCTAGTTAAAAAATATCTCCCACAATGCGCTGCAATGAGGTTCCGAATTGAGGAAATATTTTTGTCAAAGTTTGCGTTTTGTCACAAATCGCGCGTTTTTTTTGACGAAAATGATTCTCAAAATTAACGAAATACAGCTCAAGGATTACTGCATCGTCAAAAATGAGAATTTTACTTCTGAGAGTTATAATAGTTGATGCAAAAAGAATAATTCATTTTAGAAATTACTCCTCTTATAAACTGTCATACACTCTATTGTTTAAATAATAATTAACAAGTAGGAATCCTATAAATGGTATAATGTGTCAGTTGATTACATAAAACATGCAATGTATAAGTATTTATATAGTTTCCATAACATCAAGCAATGAGAATTATATATTTAAAAATGTATCAGGGATAATATAATCAGTGAAGCATATAATACAATATAGATCTATCAACAAGTAAGCATATATATTTTCATCCGATATATTTCATGTTGTATACGTTATTACTCATTCTGTATCTTAAATGTATCATGTTAATTATAAAGAACTCGTATAAAAAATATTTTCTCTATAAATTACGTAGCTTATGTGTAGTAAGGTATCCCATAAATTATGTGTATAAGTTGAAATATATCCTTAATATCATGTAATGTATAAGATGAATTACTTAATAGTAGATACATAATTCAACTTTTACACTGTAAAGTATGATAGTTTTAATTCCTTCTGTAAATTTAAAGAAATAACTAAAACTTAATTAAAAGAAATTTAACATATTTAGCTAGATGACGTTTACACATCTACGTTTACGTTTTTTAATACTGCGTTTACGATTATTAGAAGCATACATGAATAGTGTCAATACATCAATATTCAATTTGAGCGCTTTATTTATTGAAAGTTCACGAAATCATAGAATTTCATTTTTATTTTTAGAGTTCCGAAAAATGGATTCTGGTATTCGGCTAAATATTTTCCCTTATTCGTTTGGAGCATTCGTTTTATAATAATTATTATGAGCATTTTCGTTTTATAATAATTATTATGAGCATTTTCGTTTTATAATAATTACGGAATGCTCACTTATATTATTTCATTATAGATTTCATACAAGCTTATACTACTCTTTGGCAGACGATTTTATTGTATTTTTTTAAAGTTTGAATTGGATACCGGCAAGTGATGACACCGTCCGTAATCGTGGAATTTGTCGATTCAGAAGCCGACCAGGTTCGACACACACTCCTGACGCGGTTTATAGGTATCCAATCACGTGATTAGGAATAATAATTAAATTCTTCTGGAGTTGCAAGTACGCAATTGGGAATATATTTTTGAATCAAACTACGTTTTATCGCTATTATTTTTAGACTAATTGCATATAAAAGTGCGATATTTATTAGCAAACGATTTATTAAATCTTTAAAATCTGATCAAAGGCTATATTATCGAAACAATTTTTAATCTATATTATTTTCATTGGTAATTCTACAAGAGAATATTCTACTATTAAGTGAACGATTTCTTTGTGTTTTGAAAATTTAATCGGCGTATATATTATTGAAACAATTTATATTTTATCGTTATTATCTTTAATGTATTACGATCATACCATACGAGCGTATTCTATACTTTTGGAAATAATTAGACTTTTATTGGGGAATATAATAACGAAACAATTTACATTTTATCGTCCAATATGTTTTGGTTCTTTTCTTTAATTTTAAGAATGAAATAAACTGGAATTATTTTTATTTCTAACTATTATTGTAGCCTTGACCGTAGGCCTTTATTATAACCTCAAGGTTTTACTGTCAAATTTTGATAAGAAAATTAAATAGGTTACTTATTTAGATGCTAGGTTTCGGTATGCATAGTTTTAGAAGTTATCTTAAAGTAACTTTATTTATGATTCGAAGTTATTTTATTTATGATTCGAACATTTCTGTTTTTGCATCGGCTAAGTTATTACGTTCCATTTCTTCATTGCGGTGAAATTTCACCCCGAGGTAAGCCTTGGAAAAGAAAATTTCAAAAGAAAGAAAATTCCCTGAAGAATTCCCCGATTCTGATGAGAGAACTCAAGTAAATGGACCTTCTTCCTTCCCAAATTCTTTTGTCCACTTTGTCTGACCGTTGGTGATCTTATAGACTGCTCAACGTTGAAATAGAATTATATGAGCAATAGAAATTCTCCTCTATTCCTTCTTTGTTCATTATGAGAAGTAATATAGCATCCCATGGGAGGATTTGGTGTAATGAGCTTTTCAGACGATGGGTCCGCCATTTTGTTTTTGTCTTTTGTTCCATCCAAATGTAAGGCTATAATCTTTTGTAGTTGATGACTGTTGGCAAGAAAGCAGATTCTTGAAATAGATTTTCGTGACCAGCATGATTTGCAATGTCCGTTTGGGGTTTTAAGTATTTGCACGTATAGGCAATCAGTAGCTGAACAAGATAAGGTTGTTTTCTTAAAGAACGTGCAGGGAATTATCGTTCCAAAAGAGAGTGGAAGCTAAATTTTAACTTTTATTGCCAGCATTAAGACGAAGTGAAAATGACTTACTCAGCTGGATTAAATCAGGCATTAAATTCACGGCGAATTAAAGGCAATTTTTGCAATTAAAATATTTTGAACTTAAACTCGTACATATATAAAAGCAAATTACTTGAAATTATATGTTCTCTTAAATTCATGAATCTGTTGAGCTATTATAGAACCTACTCTGATTGATTAATCAGACCTTTTATAATAAATTCGCGTTGAATAAAGAGCAATTTGTGAAGTAAAAAGAATGAATTAAAACTCTTTGCAAATTCCTGAATTAATGAATTTCCAAATTAATGAATTTAAAAAAAAATCAGGATTTATATGTTAAATTCATGTTGAATTAAGAACAGTTATTGTTATAAAAGTTGAATAATTCTCATACATTATAAAAATATTGGCAGATTATTTGCAGTTTTTACAGAGTTCTTAACTATAAAAATTTGGCAGTTAATTATAATTTAAGTTTTATCAGAGATATTCTATAGTAAAATATAAAAACATGCATCTTTTTTCTCATCTTGCCTCACACATTAAATTCACGTTGAATACGAATATTTTGTGTAATAAGAATAAATTCACGTTGAATACGAATATTCTGTGTAATAAGAATAAATTCACGTTGAATACGAATATTTTGTGTAATAAGAATAAATTCACGTTGAATACGAATATTGTGTGTAATAAGAATAAATTCACGTTGAATACGAATATTTTGTGTAATAAGAAATGGTAGGCAGATTTTTTTACCTTCAACGATTGTTTTCTCATTTTTCTTTTAATCGAAAAAGCTTTAATTTATCAAGCCATTACAAAATCGAATGTTACCATATTTTATTAATTCTTCCATCCACGAAATAGCTCTCGAAATTGATTCGTTCTACAATTTTCACATTTTCCAACAGCTTTTCTAGCGTTTCACTAATTAAAAACTTATATTTTCCTTCAACTCATCAAGCACATCAAAAAAAAACTGTTTTGACTTTTTTATTTTAATTTTAACATAGCAACTTCGAAAATGTATGCCTTCTAGAACTGCTTCTAATGTAATTAAATTAATTAAGGGGAATTTTACGAACCCTCCAATCATTAAACGAACGACTTGGAATAGAAAGATGATATAATTTTCAAATGAAATTAATGAGGATAATGTTGAAAGTAGAGTCTTAGTAATTAATTTAATATTCGCACTCGAAATTTTACACGCTATAACCACACATTTTTTTTAATAACTTGTCGGAAGTCTTTAATTAATATTGAGGGGAAATTATTTCAGCTACGTCATTCATTTGATGTTCGTTTATAGGAATTCTAAAATTTTTAAAGGAAATGATAGTTTTATTCTTATACTATTAATTTACTTTTATAAATGCATTGCTATTTGAAGATGTAGTAAATTAAAAAAATGTTAGTATTTTTGTCACAAATTAAATTTTTTTTTCCGGAAAATGTTATTTTCTTTCAAGATTCTGAAAAAAACTGGATAAAATGGAAAAAACTGAAAACGACCATAGCAATAAGTATGGCAAGAATAGTTTAAATTTAGACAAATGAAACTTTACTTAGTGCGAGAGTGTTAACATCGATATCTAAATATATCGATATCTACTTATAATCGATATCGAAATAACTATTTTCTTAAAATCATATTTTAGTTTTTTACAAAATTTAAAAATATCACGAGTCAATTTGAGAATTCATGATTGAGAATATTTGGTTATGAAAATTAATATGCAATTTGTAGTTGTGAATTCTATATTTTTGGGTAGTGCAGTAATATTTTGTATATGATTTGTTAATTCAGTAGTTTTACTTGTATTTATATAATAATGAAATCAGATTAAATAAAGTATTAAAAACTTATGGTTATTTTCGTTTCTTCAGAAGTTTGTTAATTATATATTTTTTTATTAGTTTTTTATAATTGTTGTTTTTATTGTTGCTTTTTGAAGTTTCACTATTTTAAAATTTCTATATTTAAATAATTTGAAAATAAATGCTTTTAAACTAAATTGTAATTATAAACTGATAAATCACTTGATCAAAACAGCACTTTCTTATCAAAAATCGTATGTTATAACATTGGAAATCTTTCTCTATTTGCATTGCTTGTAAGACCCAGAAAGTGGCTTGGTGTGCATGATCTTATTCCAAAATTAAGGGTACCGCAGTGAACTGATTGTTAAAACACGGTTCCCAGCAGAACACCGAAGTTAAGCATCTCTGGCTGTGGTAAGCATGCGGGTGAGTGACCACATGGATCAGTCTTCGTAGGGTCCGCGGTATTGGTCCTCGTTAAACTGTTCTACCGTAAAGTGCTCGACTTCGCCTTGAGGTTGTCGGGCTACCGAAGCGGGGAAGCCACCCCCTCTGCAGAGGATCAAAATTATGATGACGTGTCTTCAGATCCTACTTAGGGATGTTTCCCAGACAGTCGAAAGGGGATAGAGCGTTCGCCTTCCAATGAGGTGAACCGGGTTCGAATCCCGGCGATGGCTTGTCGATACGAATTCCGCATCTGGCTTGCACCAACCACAGTGCTGACGTGAAATATTGTCAGTAGTAGACGGATAATGGGTTAGAGTCCCCTTTCTGTCAAGCTAACTGAACGAGGTTCTCCTGGTCTTCCTCTCCATACAACGCAAATGCTGGTTAGTTCCATCAAAAAGTCCTCCACGAAGGCAAATTTCTCCCAATACTTGATGCAGGAATTCCCTTGTCTTCTGGATTGGGTTCAAAATTACAAGGCTACGTAGTTAAACATTAGCAGTCGTAAACCCAAAAATTGGGTCAGCTTATAAACAACGGTTGAAAAATAAAATAAAATAGCCCATTGTGCAGCTCTTGTGCGGCGTAAATGAACTACAACAACAGCAACCAAAATTAAATCTAGATGAACGATTCTGAAAATGAAGCTTTTTTTATAAAATTGTTTACTTAAAGAAATATGCCGTTTTTTTATTTTAAAAAATTATTTAAAAAAAAATGTTTTCGGTTTTCAAGTTATTCTACGAAAATAGGTTTTAAAATACATTTTTTTCATGGAAGATCCGAATCTATATTTACCCGTGGAACAAAAGACGTATAAAAAAAAGTATTTCGTAAACAATTGAAATCGGGGTTTATAAATTATACAAAGAATTTTGATTTATCTTTTAATAGAATGAATAAGAATACAATGAAACGAAAAGAACAGTTAATCTTTAAAACAATGTGTTATATTTTCTCACAAGTATCTCACTAGATATTCATTCCAGAAAATGATAAAATTCGAAAAATAAATATCAATCAATTGTTTCATCTACTTTTCAAATCTTTTCAATGGCTTTCTAAATTTGGCCAAGAAAAGTGATTGCGCGAGGAAAACGTATGACTTTTACTTTTTGGTGTGGAATCCTTTGAACTGTAGGCGTGAACACCTACAGTGAAACTGCCGTCAAACCTGCGAAACTACTGGATGATTCTTTTTGGAAAAAAAAGAGTAAATTCTTTTCGAAAATATCGTAGGCGGGAAGAACAAAGACGAGTGAAAAGAACAAATTCAAAGGATGTTTTATTGATCGTTGATGCTTCAAGTTATGTAAAAATAAAAACGTTGCCCAGGAAATGAGAAAATATTTTGTGGGCGGTAATTATTTGCACTTCAGTTTCAGTTATGTTCGCTTTGAAAGATGAATTTTTACTCGTAAATAATACGGTGCCTCAAATTATTTCACATCAAATAAATTTATTGAGTATATGAATGATATTATAACAAAACATATATAATGCGCATATAAAACAGTTGTATTACTAATTTTAAGTATTTTACATTATAAAATGAAGTAATTTCCATTGTAAACTGAGCAGAAATAATTTGCATTTCATTTTCAACTTCTCTATTTGCTTTGAAAGGCATGAAGTAGCGAATTGTCTCATGAATTATCGCCGCAAAAATATTACGAATATTTGGTTATAAAAATTAGTATGCAATTTGTAATTGTGAATTCTGCATTTTTGTTAGTAATATTTAGTGTATAATTTGTTAATTCAGTAGCTTTACTAGTATTTATATAATTATGAAATTATATTTAAAAAAAATATTGATAACCTACAGTTATTTTCATAATATAAGTTTATTTCATAATATAAGTTTATTTGATACGATAATGGATATTTTAGCAATAAAAAAATCTCAAGATGATATTGTATAAAACTGTATGTATGCACTGTATGAAAGCTGTACAAAATTAAATAATTTCCATTGTAAAACTGTTAATTTTACAGTAATGATTTACGAGAACGGTTTTGATTACTGCTTTAAAAGAATAATTTGTACTCGCGAGTAATAATACAGTGCCTCAAAAAGTTATTCACCATCATATAAAATTATTCAACATGAAAATGGATATTTTAGCAAACTAAAACTTATATGATGCACACATGAGTAAAACAAATGTATCACTAGTTTTAATTATTTTACATTATATAGCGGAATAATTTCCGTAGTGGAATTGTCAATGCGAATTTGTCTTTTATATTTGTTTTGTGCTGGCTCATTAATAATCTATCAACTAAAAATTATACTACAACTTGTAAATTTATTCATTAGGAAAAAAGGATGTTATAAGTATATATGATAAGTATATTCAACTGAAATGTTTTTTTGTGAAAAAAAATATCCTTTCCAAAAAAAAAATAAGTCTTAAGACATAAAGTTTTATATTAGGCAAAATTTGAATGTTAAGTTAGAAGTACTTTCTTCCTAAATGCTGTCTTGTAAATTTGACTTTATCGAGGTTAGTATAACTTTCTGAAAATATTAATGAGAATATTAATGTATAATGCATG
Organism: Parasteatoda tepidariorum; assembly: GCF_043381705.1. Lineage (NCBI taxonomy): Eukaryota > Metazoa > Arthropoda > Arachnida > Araneae > Theridiidae > Parasteatoda > Parasteatoda tepidariorum. The sequence goes on along the minus strand of NC_092212.1, from coordinate 80,747,877 downwards.
TATAAAATAATTTTTTTTTCTGAAACATTATTAGCTCACAATAATTATCTAAACTAAATATAAATTATAAAAAATTTTGGTTGAGAAGATAATTGTGAATAATTTTCACTTTTATTGCGATGATAATGATTAAAGAAATTATTACCCGAAATAGTTTTCATATAAACGAGTAAACGAATCTTAATTAGTTTTTGAAATAGTATCCACTTTTATGAAATATGATTCTTGTATGAAACGCAGTTATTCGAAATAGTTTTCAAATCCTAGAATAATTTTATGCGCATAAGATATAGTATAGTTAGAGTTTTAAAATTACTAATTTTATGAAAACTATACTTTGACCAATACATGATAATCTGAAATAGTTTTCTGATTTAAAAGTATTTTCACATAACAAGTCTTAACTACAATAATTTATATTTTAAATAGATCTTGTTCTATATTAATAATTTTGAATCATTTTTTGTATGAAACTAAAGTATACGAAATAGTTTTTTTAATCGAAGATAAATTAATATGAATTAGTCTTGGTTGAAATAGCTTTATATGAATGAGAGTTTTAATAAAAATAGTTTGATATGAATTAGTCTTAAATAAACTAGCTTTATATGACGTAGTCTTAATTAAAATAGCTTCATTTGACTTAATCTGAATTAAAATAGTTTTATATGAATAAGTTTTAATAAAAGAAGTTTTAGTAAAAATAATTTTAATAAAATAGTTTCAGTAAAAATGATTTTAAAAAAAAATAGTTTAATATGAATTAGTCTTAATTAAAATAACTTTATATGATGTCTCAATAAACAAATATTTATGTGAATTAATCTTAATTAAAATTTCTTTAGTGTTAATTAAAATAGTTTTTTATGTTATAATCATTATAAAAATAGTTCTTATAAAAGTTTCCACTTTTATAAAAACAATTCCTTGTCTTAATATTTGAAATAGTTTTCTTTATTAAAACAACACTATATAAAGTAGTTCTAATTAAAATACTTTTTACATTAGCTCCCACATTAATTATACCATCTCTTGTTTAACCAGCTTTTAAAACGTTAACAGCAAATAGTAAAAGGATGAGGCAGTTAATTCTAAACCCCTTTGGATCTCTTAATAGAAACTCAAAGCCGTTTGTAGACAACAAGTCTAATAAAGACCTTCTGGAATTAAATAGCCATGAAGGCTAATAATGATTAAGACAGGCTATATCCTTCTGTCTTCTATTCTTTTCGAACATAATTGGTAACGCTTTTCGTGTGAATAAGCTTAAGCTTTATGAAACTTTATTGTTTTTATGTCAATGTCCGGCTTAATAGATAAGCATTTAAGTATACTTCCTTTTAAGTCCCCTTCGTCTCTCTCCATTTTAAATTTTTGATTCAGTTTTTTATTTTTATTTTCTTGATGGTTTTGATTTTTGACAGCACAATGTACTTAAACAGAGATAGGAAAAATATTTCTCTTCATTAAATTGAAAGAAATAGTGCTTGTATCCAAACTGTAAAAGGTAATGCGGTTTTGGTTAGGTAATTTATAATAAAAATTGTTTTATATGAACTAGCCTTAATTAAAATATCTTTATTCGACATACTCTTAATGAAAATAGTTTTATAAGAATTAGTATTAATTAAAACAATTTTAAGTCACATAGTCTTTATAAAAATAGTATTTATAATAGTTTCCACTTTATAAAATAATTCCTTATTTGAGATATGATTATCTCGAATAGTTTTCTTGAACAATTAACTAATTTTATTTTGTTAAAAAATTATTTTTATTTAAATTGAAACCGATTTGGAAATATTTTTTAGAAAAAGCTATGCAAAAAAAAAAAAGATTTTTCAAAAATTTATTTTCAAAACTATTTATTTCGAAAACTATTTTTATTTTAATTATTTCATTTTAAGAAATTATAAACCCACTATTGCGATTTATGTATTGATTTCTTTATTTTTGATGTAAACACACAAATTGACGAAATTAAGTTAATTTATAGCAGATTGAGAGATCGATATATGCTGGGTCTCTTTATTTTAGATAAAAACACATAAATTGACGAAATCGCATAATTTTCAGCAGATTCAACGGTTTATATGCTGTTTTTTTTTACTTTTATTGCAAACAGGTAAATTGACGAAATCACATAATTTTCAGCAGATTTTGTGATCTACATGCTGGTTTTCTTTGTTTTGCATAAAAATACGTAAATTGACAAAATGATGTAATTTTCAACAGATTCTTTGCAGATATATGCAAGGTTTCTTGATTTTGCAAAAAAAAGAACAGAAAAAAAACCACGTGAATTGGGGAATCAATAGTTTTTATCTTGAATGTTTGACAACACAGCTTCCTCACTCGTGGCGTCACATCAGTACGTTGAACAATATATATATATATATATTTTATTTCGAATTAAACTGGGAGGGTACAGGGTTTCGAAGGTTCAATTTTTAGCAGTGGCCTGAGTAAGTCAGGGGTCTGTCCAGACATTTTGTGAAAGGTCCGTTTTTGTATAATTGTGAAAAAATTTCTCGTAATTTGTGAATATAAAATAAACGTTAAGTCACATTCTTTCAACCAGGGTCCGCTTTTGTGAATTTGTGCAAATAGGGTCCGTTATTGCGAAAAAAACTTTTTCACAGAGTTTTAAAATCGTAAAGACATACAAGATTATGCTCAACACTGCAAAATTATAATTTAAAAAATTAAATTTTAAAAAATGAACAGCAAATGCAGCTACTGAATTAGCGATGCAACATACAAATATTTGGTATTTAGCCTATACTGCTGAACGCAGAATATTCTTTTTGGACGAATAAAGGAAGAAGCGTCTGCCGAAGACGAAATTTAGTTCGTTTACATCTGTCTTCCCCCCCCCCTTCCTAGGAAGGGTTTATTTGTTTAACGAAACAATAATGTAGATAAACAAATTTGTGAAGTGTCCGATTAAAAGATAAATTTTTTTGTGAAGGATCCGTTTCTAAGTTAAAATATTTTGTGAAGGGTCCGTTTTTATGAAAAGATATTTTGTGAAGGGTCCGTTAACGGACCCAAATTTCTTCTAAACAGACCCCTGTAAGTATTGATTTACTTGCACAATTTTCATTAAATGTTGTATTTCTATTATTCCATAAGTGTTCATTGATATATCCTCTTATCCTCAAAAGTCTAAAGATGGTAATTTCTTCAAAATGCTCTCGATAAGACAGATGAAAAATATAAATGATTTCGTCAATACTTCGTGAATTTTTAGTTTCTATTTTTAACAGCTAATGATTTTGTTATAAAAAAATATTGAAATTAATTTTAAATATGTAATTTAGTGCCGTACGCCTGTCTGTTTTAAACTTTTTTTAAAATCTACTCTAAATCGATTTTTATCGTTCTGAATCTATTTTGAAGTAAATTATGAGGAAACAAAAATGTTTGTTAAAAATCTAGCCTTTTATTGCAGCTTTTCCAATATTGTACTTAATTTTACATCTGAACATTGTACTTCATTTTCATGTGAAACATAAAAATTGTCTAAATCTTTTCATATTTTTCTAAATAGAATGCAAGGTCGGGAGTTTTTTTTTTCATTTTACGCAAAGAAATCAGAAGAATGCTAGCTTTAAATATTCAAAAATATTATATTTTCGTCCACCATAAAATTATGCAATCGTTAAAATTTTGTAATAGCAAATAATTGTCGAAAACTTTCAATGCTTTAGTCACACATTTAAAATATTTAAATAAACAGAGAGGTTATTTTAGACTATTGTAAAAAGCTCGTTTTTTTAAATTGTGTAATACTACGAAAATAGTCATGATATTATGAAAAATACAAAAAGCTAATGGTTTGTTCTGACTTTTTTGTAGAATATTCTTTTTGTGATGTCATAAAAATTCTCAGTCTTGTGATTTCGTGATAAAAAGGTCCTGATCATTCTGTAAAAAGTCACAAAAACTAGTAACCTGTTCAAATTTTTAACGAAAGGTCCGTTTTTTGATATTTTAAAAAATCTACCCTGAAAAAGCAAAACTGGTAAAAATTAAAAGAATATTGCAAAATTTACCGTATTTCTGGCTCTATCGAAACACCAAAAGCTCGGTAATTTTTACCAAAGCGCTTGGGTAATGATTTTGAAAAAATGAAGAATAAGCTATGGCTCTACAACATGTGATAAAATTTTGTAAATGTGGTAAAATTTGATAGTTGTATCATTATACCTTAGAGCATGACTTAAACATAATTTATTCTGTTAAATTTGCTTTTCAATTTTGTATTTTTGCTAAATATGTGATAATAAGAACTTTGATTTTGGAAACCAGAATTTCCCACAAACCGTTACCACACAAACGGAAAAATTTTCAAATAATGCATATTTCATTACCAGAATTTTGGTTTTTGTTTATCGGAAATGCTATTATTATACATTATGGTATTTTTACCGGAATTTTTTTCTCCGTGCAGTATTTAGAAGTAATTTACATTACAACTTGTACCTTTACATGCATTTTTTATTGTTTTAGTTTAAAATTCTATTGTAAAGTAATTATGCATTACACCTATTTTTACTGTTTTAGTTGAAAATTCTATTGTTAGGTAACTATGCAATTACTTAAAAAACCATGCAATAATGTTTTTTTTTCTTTTTAGGTAAGTGAAATCTCTTTTGGTTTACAAAAACGAATTTTCCCTTTAGTAAGTTAATAATACTTTGAATAATTTAGTAATATTTTGTAATTCAAATTTAAGCACTTTTTTGTTTCAAAAATTAATAGTTTCAATGTTTGATGATTATGATACGATATATGATTTATACACTACGATTAATATTATTCATTTTGAAATACAAGTTTTTAATGTGTATTTGAGATTCTTGAAAAGTTCCAACAGTAGGGGAGAGTGGGGACAATTGTAACATTTTTACTTAACTATTTTTAACTAACAAGAAATCCAATATATTATTAGTATTAATCGACAGACGAGTAAAGTAGACTATCTTCTACTAGAAAAAAAATAATAGCTTATTTTAAATGTTATTATATTAGTTATTAACAATTTTTGTTACAACTGTCCCCTCTTACGGGGTCAATTGTAACAGTTCATAAATTCAACTAAAACATAGTTAATTATACATATTATCATAGTTGTGATATATTTTTTTATTGATCAAAATAGTAGTGATATATTAGGAGTAAAAATAATAATGAGCGGAGACCTAAAGGGTTAAACTTTTAACTTTAAGGGATTAAAAATTTTAATTTATGCTGTGAAAGGTGACAAATGAAATCATGCACATGCAACATAATATAAATGATATAGGAAACTATTGGTGGTTCTTAAAGAGTTAAGTAATGTTTCGTAAACATAAGATTATTTATTTTCAGCTGTTACAATCGTCCCTTTACTTATTGTTACAATAGTCCCCAAGACGCCATTTCAGCTTCATTTGTTAAAGACAATGCTAGTTTAATTAACAAAACTAATTTTTTTTATTGAAATGTTAATAAAGGTGTCCACTTACATATTCGGTTACTAATTTTTATTTGTTTAAACAAAATTACTTTGTTACAATATAATATTCTAATACC
>NC_092212.1:80605921-80741129 GCF_043381705.1 Parasteatoda tepidariorum | reverse complement strand
GCAATTGTTGTTTATTTTTTAAAATTTAATTTTTTTAATTATAATTTTACAGTGTTGAGCATAATCTTGTATGTCTTTACAATTTAAAAACTCCTTGAAAAAGTTTTTTTTCGCAATAACGGACCCTATTTGCACAAATTCATAAAAGCGAACCCTGGTTGAAAGAATGTGAGTAATTTTTTCACAATTTCACGAAAAACGGACCTTTCACAAAATGTCTGGACAGACCCCTGAGTAATATCATGTTTCATTAACATTTCAGAGGCTAACATGGTTACCTTGTTTGTAACAATTAAAAACTTTTAATATCGCTTTTTATAATGCAATTAAACAATTGTTTTGGGTTACACAATTTCTACTTATTTACTTAATCGTAAATACTCAATATTTTTCATGTTGGTATGATTTAGGGAGCAGGTGGTACGCATTAGGCAACCGGTTTTCTAAATCGTATCACTTGCAGACTTTGCAAAAACTATTTATTTTCAGTACGCAAAGACTACTAAAAAAATATTTATGCGGCTGAATAACTGTATTATAATAAAAATATTCCGAATGTTATTGTCAGTGATTTAAGACTGATAAAAATTTAAATGTCAAAAGTGGTACTATCCTATACATAACATTTACGCTTTTACCATTAATTTTATTTGAGGAAAAATTTTAAATACAAAATCCTGCGAAATCTGCATAAAATTTTAATGAAAATGCTGGATAGTGTGTTTCGAACATCCATGCAAAAATTGTTTTATAAAAACAGCTTTTTCGAAATTCTTATAATGAAAATCAAATGTTTTAATCTTTTCGTCTTAAAGTAAGAAGCTTAAATAAAATTAATGATGGTATTTGTTTCATTAAATTCCTTTTGAACTTTTATACATTTTCCTTCGAAATAATTATCGCATCAAAATGTATAAATCTGAAAAATTGTTTTTATTCTTAGAATAAATAATTACTTCATCTATAACGATAGCATTCTATTTTTTCTTGCTGTTTTTATCTGTATCAAAGTTTATTACTTTCAAAAATACTTGTAAAGTGTGTATTTTCTTTTCTTATATACCTTTGTATATACCTGTGTGTATATACCTTTTCTTTATTATATACCAGAAAATGCAATTATACCAGGTGTTAAACAATGAACTAATATATATATTTAAAGTTTTTGCAAAATTTGAAGTCAAAATTTATAATATATATTTAGAATAGACAGTTAATAATTAATTCAAAGAAACCTATAAAAATGAAACGAGTAACGTAAAACGAAGGAGGTACTGTGAATCTATTAAGTTGCAGAAGGAAACAGAAGTTAAAAAGCAATAAGAAACACCTCCTAGTTTCACTAAACAATCAAACAGGTTTTGACTTTACTCGTCCCATCTTCCTTACTAGTGATTTATCACGTTTCGATATCGTTTTTATTTTTTCTTTGCTCAAATATTGTGAAGCGACCTCCTGTTGTTTTTTCTTTCTTTTTTTCTTCATTATGGTTGATAAACAATGGGAAATTCAAGGAGAACAGGGATAAGTCCGAGAATTTTATCAATCTGGAAAAAATCAGATAAATGTTAGGCTATTTTTTTAAAATCAGGGAAATGTCGGGAATTTTGCATCAATGTAGTAAAACAAAGGAAATGTCAGGGGATTTAGTAAATATTGATTGATCTGTTCATTTACGTCGCATTAGAGCTGCACAATGGGCTATTGGCGACGGTCTGGGAAACATCCCAGAGGATGATCCGAAGATATGCCATCACAATTTTGATCCTCTGCAGAGGGGATGGCACCCCCGCTTCGGTAGCCCGACGACCCACACGTGAAGTCGAGCACTTTACGGTAGCACAGTTTAACAAGGACCAATACCGCACACCCTTGGTCCCTACGCAGACTGTTCCAAGTGGTCACCCACCCGCACACTGAACGCAGTCAGTGATGCTTGACTTCGGTGATCTGATGGGAACCGTGTCTTAACGATCAGTAAATCTTGAAAAATCACGTAAATCTTGAAAAGTGGGACTAGTAAATCTTGAAAAATCACGGAAATGCTAGGAGATTTTGCTAACCTGGAAAAAGTCAAAAAATTTAATTAAAATATCCCAAAGAAATCGGAAAAAAATTAGTTTGAGTCAAAGCCACCTAAAAGCCCAATATTTCCTCTAAAAATTGTTTTCGCATTTTTTAAAACTTCATTTTCAAATCTTATATTGAGTGTTATATGCATGTATGTTTTTTTAAAATTTATTCTATATATCAGAATAAGGCTTATCTGAAAAATCAATAATTAAATTTACGTCAACGGTTCAGGAAAATCGGGAAACCAATTAAAATTAATCTTGAAAAAAAACAGGGAAATGTCGAAATTTTTTCTGGATGTTTGCATCCTACCTGCTTCATAAATATACGTATACTTCTTTGATGAGGTTTTTAAAATTCTATATTAAGAGCTTTCATTACTTAATACCTTGCGTAAAATATTTGCCTACACAACTTAAGATTTTTTCTAAAATATTTTGCCTACCTAGTTGGCGCAAAAATTTATAATATAAAAACTAGATTCGAGTTACTTTACATCAGAATAGAAAACGCTAGAAAGTAGTAATATCCACTCTTTCATTAAAAGTGCTTTTTTTTAGAATTTTCATAATCAAATTCAAAACTTTTCATCCTTTAATAAAGAAGCTTAAAAAAGGTTAATATATTTTTTTTAATGAAAGGTCTTCTTGCATCTAAACACTTTTCAAAACGAAATAATTATAGCATCAAAATGTATAATTCTAGAAAATCGTTTATCGTCTGCGCATTTTTCGGTGCATTAAAAAACCATAAAAAAAAGTTAATTTTCATGTCATTGTAAATTTTTTTCTCATTTTTGAAAAGCTTCCAAAGGTTTCAGAAGTAAATTATTTTTGGCTTATACGGCTCCAGTTAAGAAAGGATTTTTATTTTTATTTTGCTCTATTCATAAATTTATTTTCTTAACTTGGCAGTATGGTGTTCGCTTTCTTTTTTACCTTTTTTTTTAAAGTTCGCTTTGAAATATAATCGCTTTATTTTTCCTTTGTTAGAACAAATGTCGAATATGTATGTTAAATTATCATTTCTTCTTCTACTTGTGTTCTCAAATTAACTAGCCTGAGTAATATTACTGATTCAAAGTAGCCTTAGCTTCTTAAATTTTAATATCTAATGAAATAGTAAGAATAGCGTCTGAAGAATTAATGAATTAACAAATATGAATTAATAAAAATAGCGTCAAAAGTAATTAGAATTTTATTTTTTAATACACTGATGCAAAGGATGTCAGTAATGCATAGGTTCAACAAATTTGAATTTTTTCTAAGCGAATGCTAAAATTTTTAATGAAGCATTTGTTTAATAATTGTTATTTCTTAATAAATGAATGTAAGAGGTGCCATTGTATTGCTTTGGTTAAACAAGTTTCAATACATAAATGGTAGCATCAATATAGCATTTGTACAATCGGTGCCATTATATTGCATTGGTTAAGTAAGTTTCAATATTTTGTATATAGCCTAAAGCGTCAATATAGTATATAAGGTTTTGTACAATTTTTTATTTCATTAATTTTTTTAGTGAACGAAGGCAAAACGTGCCATTTTATTGTAATGAGAAGATCCAGGTCCGAATCCCAGCGATGGATGGTCATTACCAATTCCGCACCCGGCTCTCACCGACCACAGTGCTGACATTAAATATCCTTAGTGGTAGACGGATCATAGGGTAGAGTTTCCTTGCCATCAAGCTAAACGTGAGAGATTTTCGTGGTTTTCTCTCCATGTTACGCAAATGCGGTTTTGTTCCGTGTAAAAGTCCTTCACGAAGGCAAATTTTAACTTGATCCAGAAAATACTTAATCCAGAAGTTCTCCTGTCATCTGGATTGGGTTGAAATTACAAAGCTACGGAGTTGAAATTGTAAACCCGAAACTGTGTCGGTGCTTCAACGACGGTTAGAAAATAATAAAAAATAATTTATAGACGGTTTCCTAAAACGCCAATATAACATTTGTACAATATTTTGATTTTTGTTTTGTTTTTTGATGAACGAATGCAAAAGATGTCAGTAGATTGCTTTGCTCAAATAAGTTAACACTATTTTATAAATAATAGCCTAATGCTTCAATATAGCATTTGTATATTAATCTTTGCATTTATTTTATTTTTAAGTGTTGTTAGAGGGTGCTACAGCTCGTATGGCCCTAAGAAACTTCAAAAAAAGCGTCTTGATGTCGTCAGAGTAAATTGTTCTTAAATATTATAGTTCATATACATAATATGAGGTTTTTATTAACAAGTAAAATTACTTCTCATTTCTTTCTTATTATGCCGTGCATTTAATATTCTTGGGTTTATATTTTTTCAAGTATAATTCATTATTTTTCAAGCAAAGGAATTCATTTCGTTTTAAATAACATATTAACAAAACGTTCTTACATAACTACATGTTTTATAAAGGAAAATATCCTTTTTATCGACTTTTAAGGAAACAATAATAAATGAGAACTACGAGGGTGGTGAGCGGTGCGAGCAGGGAGCTAATAAATAAAGAAAATGTAAAAAATAAGAATATTTTTGATGAGTCACACTATACAGCAGAGTTCTGCCTAGGAATAAAAAGAAAACGCAGGGTGCTTCCTTGCAGAAAAGGGTACTTTGAGTTTTGAAAGAGCACTCACTTAACACCGTTAACATTTATCAAAATGTGAAATTCGATGTAATAACTGAATTTGATCCTCAACAATTTTAAATTACCCTCTTATACTATTTTATGAGTGTATTTCAAAAAGTAATTAATCAAATATATTATTATTAAATCAAAATAAGAGAATAATTTGTAATTTATAAAAAAATAATTAAAAGCAAGCTAAAAGACAATCATTGTGTCCAATTTTTTTTCAAAAAATATAAACTAAGAAAAAATGATGAATTGATATACAACTTAAAAGCTTTTTCTCATAATTTAAATTGAGAATTATAAAAAAATAAACATTTAAAGGGGGATTTAAAAAAACAGGTATTTATTAAAAAATTTAATTATATACTCCTCGCCGCGTTTCTAAAAACGTTTATGGAGATCAATGATACAGATTTCAGTTTGAAAAAAAATTGATGAAGTATTGTACTTTTGTAGCATTAAATACCCGAGAATATTTTGAAAAATGGAAAGAACATTAGTTATTTTAAGATAAACTTTTACAAAACTCTCTCTAACTGTAAGTTTGTTCATTTTTTGTTGTTACAAATTTTACATTTTTAACTTTCCTAAAAGACTTTCTATGTTTGTGCTAAAAAAAAAACATTCCTTTTATACACTTGTTTACACTTCAAAGCAACTTTTCGCCATTTCGTGTCTTTCAACCATTTTGTTTCGAATGGAACTACTTATTCTTTCTGAACTTTTCCGAGACACAATCTTGAACATTTACTTTTCAAAACACTAAACACTTTCACATCTTCGCTCTCAATTACAGAGTCTAACCTTTGAGTGGTAGGTTCGTAATGGTTCTTTGACGTGATCTCAGTTTATTCTGAAAGCGTTCGTATTTTAAATATGTTATAACAATTACCTGCTTCCACAGTCTTAACGCAGCGAACTGAAATGTACGAGTAAATTATTAAATATTTGTTTAAATGCAAGTATCTTGTAAGTCGTCGTATTATTTAAATTTGCAGCGCTGTTTTCCCAAAAGGGCTAAAGCAACTGAGGAGGAGCTTTAGACAGAGAGTAATTATAGGATCTAGTTTAGGCCATGCATATTTCACTTTCTGGAAGTTATGTTCTGGAAAGTCATTAGTAAATGGAATTACGTTTGGCGACATTTCTGGCAGGTGTGCCAATTTGATTAAAATTTAATACATTTTATACTCCCCGTGCATAAATTTAACTTAAGCTTCAAGAACAAACGCGAGAAGTTTTAACGAATTCCGGTAAAATCCTATTTCTGGAAGGTGCTAGTATTTTGAAAAATGTAAGCATCTTTCTTTTTAAGTTATAGTACGACGATATATGGCCCGATATATGGTAAATTTTTCATTAAAAATGATTTCTTTTTTTAACGTTCTTAATTGTTATTGTTTGTGTGACAGATTAGAATAAAACTGTAAAATCTACAGTAAAAAAACTGTCAGCTGGTGTGCCAGTATGAAACGTTTATTGCACAAAATATACTATTATTTAAAAACGGACGCCTGTTTTTTAAGCAGACGAGTGCCGTTATTTTAGCAAACAAACTCTGTTGTTTTAACAAATATCTCTATTATTTTAGCAAAAATAAATGTTATTTTAACAAACAAACTGTGTTGTTTTAACAAATATCTCTATTATTTTAACAAACATTTATGTTATTTTAACAAAAATTCATGTTATTTTAACAAAAATATGTTATTTTAACAAAAATATGTTATTTTAACAAAAGAAAATATATAAAATAGCTATGTCAGCATAGTGGTCTGTGAGAGCCGTGAACAGAATTCGTACGTGCAGTCAACGTTGGGATTCGAACCAGGATCCCTATAGGGAGTCGAGTGCATTTCCCCTGAACTACCGAGGTTCTATTTTTCATTATAAATATAAATTTTGAATTGTCTTCATCTTAAAATTGTTATTGAAATCATATTTAAGTGTAAAAACATTTAAAAACTATTGTAACCCAATCTTATGAAATTGGCTCACTACTTAACTTGCGGTGAAATTATGTCTAAAGAAAATAATAATCTGGTAGAGTATCATATTGAGAATAAAGTGAATTCACAGTTTTATTTATACGATGTTCAAAGTAAGAGCAAGTATTCAAAATATTCTCAAAATGGTTTGAAAAAAAAGTTAAGTTACCGTAAAGGTAGGCAAAACTGAACGGCAAAAACTAAAATTTGAACTAACGGTTTCAATCAGTTTATGATTACGATGACACAGAAAAACCGTTTTGTTAACAAAACAGCTTTAAATCGTGAAATATACAGTGAAAGTCCGTAAGAAAACGGGATTTTTTACATTTCGTGGATAACGGTTAAAAAATATAAAAAAAATCTGAGTTTTTTTTAAACAGCTTTTTTCCGTGAACAATGTTTTTTTCGTATAATTTACAATCTTTTTTAACAGTGTTTAAATTCATTATAGTGTTAAAATAATATATGTTCCCATAACAAAACAAAACCTCTGGGGGTACTGGATTGGAGATCAATCGTTTTCTGATTCAGGTCAAAATTACTATCTGTGGATGAATGAATGGATGTATGAATGGGTCCGCCCTATAAGCGGGTGTGACGTATGGTGTGGCAGAAGTTGAATTCTTGGCCATTGATGGCGCCACTGAGAAACAAGAAACTCATACTCTGCCTTAAATTTGCTCGGTTTCACCAAGCAGGCTTGTCCGTGTGGCAAGTCACATTAGAAACAACAACAACAAGAGAATAATATATCTAATATCTTTAAAATATTTAATATGTTAGATATTTCTTCAAACATAAAAAATATGTTTTTTAAATTCAATTCTACATTTTCCTTAGGGTCATTTTTTTTTTTTTAAGCGCGAATATTTAAAAAATTTTGTTCAAGAAAATTTTTATGTTCAAGAAAAAATTTATTATGAATTTTTTATTTTGAATCAAGTAGAAATACACTCCTTTCAACTTATAATAAAAATACGTTTGTATTTACTACCAGTTATTATTCCAAAGTATTTCCCATTTATTCATAAATAGCAGTTATTAAAATAGAGTTTATTTTCTTTTATTTAAAAAAGCGCTTCCTATTTTTTAGTCGATAACTTCACGTTAAAAACAGTAACTTAGATTTATCTTTCTTTTGAAAAAAAAAAGATTAAATTATTGTACGGTAAGTAAAACTGAATTGTAAAAACTGGAATTTGAACTGACGGTTTTAATTCGTTTATGAATAGGGTGAAAAACACACAAAAACCGTTTTACAACTAAACAGCTTTAAATCGTTAAATATACAAAAAAAAGTCCTTAAAAAACAATTTTTCACATTTAATGGATCACGGTTAAAACAAAAATAAAAACTATATATTTCTTTAAACAGTTTTTTTTATGAGAAAGCTTTTTTTTCCTGCAGACTTTACATTTGATTTTATACACTGTATAAATTCCATATAGATTTGGAATATTTTCTCTAACATCTTCAAAATTTTAAATCATCTTCATGAAAAAAAAATTTTTTAAATTAAATTCTACATTTTCTTCTGGTTTTTTTTAAAAAAACAAACCTTTAAAAATGTGTGTTTTTCTTCATGTATCTTTAAAAAATTCTGTATATGAAACTTTTTATCGATAAGTCACAAATAAAAAACACTCCTCTCACATTATAATAAACGAAACGTTTGTATATTATTATCAGTTATTATTCCCAAGGAAATTCATATATTCATAAATAACAGTTATTAGAATTTGTTTTATTATATAAAGTAGAAGAAAAAAAAAAGCACTTTTTCGATAACTTCGTCGGTAGAAACAGTAACATATTTTTATCTACTTTTTGTAACGATGTTCGATATATCTCCCCAGAGCAATAAATATATATTAGGAAATAATATAAATAAAAATATACCCTATTTTCTCTAGTTTTGAGTAAAATAAACGAAAAAAAAAAGTATTCTGCTACCCAATATTTTTGTTATAATATTATATATTTTCATATTTTTAGAGAAAACGTATGTGGGAGATTTTTTTGCAATTTATACGCCTACGGAAATTTCTTGCTTTGCATTATATGATTTTTTTTTAATATTTTTCTTGCTTTATGAATATAAAATTATGTTTTTTATTATAAAATCTACATACTTTTTAGATTTCAAACAATATAGTATGAAAAAAATTTTAGTTCTTTTCCTCTGTTGATAAATTCAGTGGCTCGTACTAAAGTTTTGATCTTCAACAATGCCCCTAAGGCACTTATGTAAAAAAAAAGAAAGAGAAAACTGTATAATGTCAAAACATATTAATTTTTCAAACACCTAAATTGCGCGATGCTATGAATTTCCAATGCATAAAACTAACTAAATAACATTTTATAAAATTTCAGAGCTTTAGGCAATATAATGATAAACCACCTTTACGTTTCAAATTATATAATAATGTAGAAAATTTTATTTTTTTTCTATTGATAGGCTTAGGGGCTCGCACTGAAATTCGTATGTGAGTGGACTTTTAAAATTAGCAAATTAAGTATCATTGATATTTTTTTTATTTTTTCTTAAACATCGGTATTTTTTAACCCCAAACCTAGCTTAACAAAATGATAAAGAAAATTAATGTAAAATACACAAAAAAAGCAAAACGTTTATAGCTTTTATGTCTAATGTTTGAAATTCGACCTACCTAACTTGTACATAAGTTTCAACAAACGTACCTGAACGTAATCACGCATACTATACAGAATTCAATTATATCGATTTGATTATATCGATTTGATTCGATTATATCGATTCGTTTATATTGATTATTTAGAGCAGACGATATGTTTTAAGATGACGAAATCTGACAAAAACAAATTATATGATACATGAAATTCCGATCACCAGATCAACAATTATTATGGTTTCCGCTTTTATTGCGTATTCTAAAGTAGAGTCAAAGTTCTATATTAATTTTAACGAAGATTGATTCAGCTATTAAAATATCTTCTGTATAAAGTAATAAGCAAATTTAAAGTTAGTTCCCAAAGCGATTAAAATTTATTTCCGAAATACATGAAATTCCGATCACCAGGTCAACAATTATTATGGTTTTCGCTTTTATTGCGTATTCTAAAGTAGAGTCAAAGTTCTATATTCATTTTGATGACGATTGACTTAGCTATTAAAATATCTTCTGTATAAAGTAATAAGCAAATTTAAAGTTAGTTCCCAAAGCGATTAAAATTTATTTCCAAAATACATGAAATTCCGATCATCAGGTCAACAATTATTATGGTTTTCGCTTTTATTGAGTATTTTATTGAAGTAGAGTCAAAGTTCTATATTAATTCTAATGGAAATTTAATTTAGCTATTGAAATATCTCCTTTATTAATTATTTAGCATATTTAAAGTTGGTCCCGAAATATCGATCGAAATTTAGTCCTCATACATGATAATCCGATCTTCATATCAACGTTTCCGTTTTTTCGCTTTTTTTGCGTGCTAAGTAGACTCAAAACTCTATATTAATTTTAATTGGGATTGATTTAGATATTGAAATATCTCCTGCTCATACTAATCAGTAGATTTAGAGTCATTTTCTAAATGGATTAAAATATAGTCCTAATACATGAAAATCCGATCTTCATCTCAACAATAATTATGGTTTCCGTTTTTTCGCATTTTTTTTTGCGCACTAAGGCTAAGTAGAGTCAAAACTCTATATTAATTTTAATCGGGATTGATTTAAATATTGAAATATCTCCTGCTCATACTAATCAGTAGATTTAAAGTTATTTTCTAAATAGATTAAAACATAGTCCTAATACATGAAAATCAGATCTTCATCTCAATAATAATTATGGTTTCCGTTTTTTCGCATTTTTTTGCGCACTAAGGCTAAGTAGAGTCAAAACTCTATATTAATTTTAATCGGGATTGATTTAAATATTGAAATATCTCCTGCTCATACTAATCAGTAGATTTAAAGTTATTGTCTAAATTGATTGAGATTTAGTCCTAATACATGATAATCCAATCTTCATATCAACAATAATTATGGTTTCCGTGTTTCTGTTTTTTTTTGCGTAATAAGTAGAGTCAAAATTCTATATTAATTTTAATCAGGGATTGATTTAGATATTGAAATATATCCTGCTCATACTAATTAGTAGATTTAAAGTTATTTTCTAAATAGATTAAAACATAGTCCTAATACATGAAAATCCGATCTTCATATCAACAAGTATAGGTTTTTTTGCGTACTCTACTAAATCAAAACAAAATTCAATCTTTATTTTAATGGATATTGACTTTGTTATTATTATTCCTCTGAGAAAGCAGAGTTTAATAAATTCAGTTATTTGAAGAACTAATATTTTCCTTTACCTCACTTTTGTATAACATCTTACCTAGAATAACTATTGACAAAAACAATTGAAAAGTTACAAGTAAATAAACAAATGAACTAGTGTATAAATTAACCACGCATCTATACTGTGATTGATTCCTACATCTGCATCATTCATGAACAATCTATTAGGGACCAATTGTAATAAGCAGTGTCAAATTCGTTACCGCTTGTACCTAATTATATCTGCACACCCACTTCGTAGATATAACATTCATTGAGCAATTAACCGTTCACTTTTAACCAATAGAGGTGAATTGCTACATTGCAGAGCATCCTATTATTCGAGTGAGACGAACGAAAACCCTTTTAATGATTAAAACTGAAGTTAATTCAGTTTGGAGAAGTGACTATTCTATTGGGGTTGTTGGAGTTTCTCTCATCTAAGGGTCGCTTTGAGGGGATCTTCAATTATTTGATTGTTGACACTCGTGGAGTTGCTGAGTGTCTCCCTTCTATCCATTAATTTAGCTGCTGCATGGGAGTGGGATATTAATTAAAATTTATGTGATAAGTTATGATTACTGTTTTGAGCTGTTATGTTTTAATTATAAAAATAATTATCTCGGTGGTTGAGAAATGAAATATGAATGTTGAGGGATGTTTAAATTGCGGCATTCGTTTGTATAGATTAATAGATGGATGTAAATAGTCATTAGTAATATACGATGTAACGTTTATATATATACTGCTAATAAGAAATCAATACTTATGTTTTCTTAGTATGCTATCAATAACGTTAATGAGAAAACATAATTGTGTTTTCTTAATATGCTGTTAATTAAGTTAATAAGAAAGCATATTTATTTATGGTCAGTGTAGTATCAATAACGTTAATAATAAGACATGTTTGTGTTTTCCCAGCATGCTATCAATAACGTTAACAAGAAAACATGGTTGTGTTTTCTTAGTATGCTATCGATAAAGTTAACAGGAAAACATGCTTGTGTTTTTTAGTATGCTTTAATAAGAAAACGTGTTCGTGTTTTCTTAGTATGCTATCAATAATAATAAGAAAAGAAAACATATTTGTTTATAGTTAGTGTTGTGTCAGTAACGTTAATAAGAAAACATATTTATGTTTTTTCAGTATGCTATCAATAACGTTAATAAGAAAACATGTTTGTGTTTTCGTAGTATGCTATAAATAACGTTAGCACAAAAAAATGTTTGTGTTTTCTTATTATGCATTAATAGGAAAACATGTTCGTGTTTTCTTAATATGCTATCAATGAAGTTAATAAGAAAGCATATTTATTTATGGTTAGTGTAGTATGAATAACGTTAATAACAAAACATGTTTGTGTTTCCTTAGTATGCTATCTATAACGTTAACACGAAAACATGTTTGTGTTTTCTTACTATGCTTTAATAAGCAAACATGTTCGTGTATTTCTAGTATGCTATCAATAAACTTAATAAATAAACATATTTATTTATGGTTAGTGTAGCATCAATAATGATAATAAGAAAACATGTTTGTGTTTTCTTAGTGTGCTATCAATAGGAATAATAAGAAAACATATTTGTTTATAGTTAGTGTAGTATCAGTAACGATAATAAGAAAACATATTTATGTTTTCTTAGTATGCTATGAATAACGTTATCAAGAAAATATGTTTGTGTTTTCTTAGTGTGTGTTAATAAGCAAACATGTTCGTGTTTCATTAGTATGCTATCAATAAACTTAATAAAAAAAACATATTTATTTATGGTTAGTGTAGCATCAATAATGTTAATAAGAAAACATTTTTGTGTTTTCTTAGTATGCTATCAATAACGTTAATAAGAAACATATTTGTATTTTCTTAGCATGCTAATCAATGAAGTTAATAAGAAAGCATATTTATTTATGGTTAATGTAGTATCAATAACGTTAATAACAAAACATGTTTGTGTTTTCTTAATATGCTATCAATAACGTTAACAAGAAAACATGTTTGTTTTTCTTAGTATGCGTTAATAAGCAAACATGTTCGTGATTTTTTAGTATGCTATCAATGAAGTTAATAATAAAACATATTTATTTATAGCTAGTGTAGTATCAATAACGTTAATAAGAAAGCATGTTTGTTTTTTCTTAGTATGCTATCGATAGCAATAATAAGAAAACATATTTGTTTATAGTTAGTGTAATATCAGTAACGATCATAAGAAAACATATTTATGTTTTCTGAGTATGCTATCGATAACGTTAGCAAGAAAACATGTTTGTGTTTTCTTAGTATGCGCTAATAAGCAATCATGTTCGTGTTTTTTTTTAGTATGCTATCAATGAAGTTAATAAGAAATCATATTTATTTATGGTTAGTGTAGTATTAATAACGTTAATAAGAAAACATGTATGTGTTTTCTTAGTATGCAGTCAAAAACGTTAATAAGAAACATATTTGTATTTTCTTAACATGCTAATCAATAAAGTTAATAAGAAAACATATTTATTTGCAGTAAGTGTAGTATCAATAACGATTACAAGAAAGCGTATTTATGTTTTCTTAGTTTGATATCAAAAACGTTAACAAGAAAACATGTTCGTGTTTTCTTAGCATGCTATCAATAAAGTTAATAAGAAAACATATTTATTTATGGTTAATATACTATCAATAAAGTTAATAAGAAAACGTATTTATAGTTAGTGTAATATCAGTAACGATAATAAGAAAACATATTTGTTTTCTGAGTATGCTATCGATAACGTTAGCAAGAAAACATGTTTGTGTTTTCTTAGTATGCGTTAATAAGCAATCATGTTCGTGATTTTTTAGTATGCTATCAATGAAGTTAATAAGAAAACATATTTATTTATAGTTAGTGTAGCATCAATAGCGTTAATAAGAAAACATGTATGTGTTTTCTTAGTATGCAGTCAAAAACGTAAATAAGAAACATATTTGTATTTTCTCAGCATGCTAATCAATAGAGTTAATAAGAAAACATATTTATTTGCAGTATGTGTAGTATCAATAACGATTACAAGAAAGCGTATTTATGTTTTCTTATGCTATCAGTAACGTTAATAAGAAAACATGTTTGTGTTTTCTTAGTATGCTATCAATAATGTTAACAAGAAAACATGTTTGTGTTTTCTTAGTATGCTTTAATAAGCAAAAATTTTCGTGTTTTCTTAGTATGCTATCAATAACGTTAATAAGAAACATATTTGTATTTTCTTAGCATGCTAATCAACAAAGTTAATAAGAAAACATATTTATTTGCAGTAAGTGTAGTATCAATAACGATAATAAGAAAGCGTATTTATGTTTTCTTAGTATGCTATCAGTAACGTTAATAAGAAAGCATGTTTGTGTTTTCTTGGTCTGCTATCAATAACGTTACCATAAAACGCATCAAAAGCGTTAATAAGAAAGTGAAAGAAAAAGTTTTTTTCTCTTATGGTGTAATATTTTCGCAACTATTGATCAATAATATCCTTTAAGCAACAGGTCACATGAAGTTTGTTCCGAAAAACTCAAAACACATTTAAGTTAAAAATAGCTGTTTGTCAAATAATTTGTTTTCTTTTTCTATCCTTGCTTTCCAATGATTTCCGCATCGAGAATCAATAGTCTCCTAATCCCTCTCACATGTACTTATAAGAGGAAACCGCCTGAACTTAATTCGCCGGCGTACTTTCTAATGATCGGAAATTCATTGGCCGTAAGGCAATCTCTAATTAATACTCACATTTATGTCATGGGTGGAGGTTACAAGCGAGAATAATGGACCTCCTTGTATTTATATCGATCGATTTTTTTACTTCTTCAGATGAATATTTCCTGTGGGTCGGATTTAAAATTAATCTTATTAAGTAATCGGAAGTGGAATCTATATATATTTCTATTATACGGCATCATGAACTCTGGTATTTCTCTATCTATTGGCAACACTGCAGTTATTATCAATTTTCCAGTGTTAAAAAAATTTGTTATACATTAAAGAATTTTTTTCCATTCTGTTTGTTAGGTTATTTTAAGTAATAATTTAAGTAATGTGGAATAGTTAGGTAATGTGGAATAGTGGAATATATATATATTTCTCTTATTAAATCATCATAAACTCTGGTATTTCTCTATTTGTCGGCAACACTGTGGTTATTATTAATTTTCCAGTGTTAAGAAAATTTGTTAGACATTACAGAATTTTTTTTGCATTCTATTTGTTTGGTTATTTTAAGTAATTATTTAAGTAAAGTTGAATAATTAAGTTATGTGGAATATATATATATATTTCTCTAATACGTCATCATAAACTCTGGTATTTCTCTATCTATTGGCAACGCTGTAGTTATTAATTTTCCAGTGTTAAAAAAATTAATTACACATTAAAGAATTTTGTTTTAAAAATTCCTTTTGTTAGGTTATTTTAATAAATAATTTAAGTAATGTTGAACGGTTAGTTATACGTTAAGAATTTATTTTAGATTCATTTCCTTTTGGTTGTCTTAGTTAATAATAAATTATATAGTAGTGTTGAATAGTTAGTTACACGTTAAGTATTTATTTTAGGATAATTTTGTGTTTTTATAGAAATAAAAATGTTACTTACGAAGTAATTATGTAGATTTATTTTTGATGCTTTCTAAAATAGCTGTAAAAATTTTAACTATATACGGCTCCNCCTAACAGAATTCTTTGCCGACTGTTCTCTGTATATATGAAGAAAATAAAGTCAATATTTAAGTGCTGTGAAAAGAATCTTATTTAGTTGTACAAAGTACTTCTTTAAAAATGGAAACTGTTGCCACCAGCGGAAAAGAAATACAGCCAAAATTTGGGAGCCACGTAAGAGAATTATATATATTAGATTTCTCTTATTAAATCATCATAAACTCTGGTATTTCTCTATCTGTTGGCAACACTGTAGTTATTATTAATTTTCCAGTGTTAAGAAAATTAGTTATACATTAAAGATTTTTTTTTACATTCTATTTCTTGGGTTATTTTAAGTAATAGTTTAAGTAATGTGGAATAGTGTAATATATATATATATATTTCTCTTATGTGGCACGATAAACTCTGGTATTTCTCTATCTATTGGCAACACTATTGTTATTATTAATTTTGCAGTGTTTAAAAAAATTAGTTATACGTTAAAGAATTTTTTTTTTTACATTCTATTTGTTAGGTTATTTTAAGTAATAATTTAAGTAACGTTGAATAGTTAGTTATACGTTAAGAATTTATTTTAGATTCATTTCATTTTGGTTGTCTTAGTTAATAATTTAAGTAGTGTTGAATAGTTAGTTACACGTTAAGTATTTATTTTAGGATAATTTTGTGTTTTTATAGAAATAAAAAAGGAACTTACGAAGTAATTATATAGATTTATTTTTGATGCTTTCTAAAATAGCTGTAAAAATTTTAACTATATACGGCGCCGTATTCTTTCATACTAATTATTGGTGACAAATATATGTAATTCAAATTATGGTTCGAGAGGTGAGGAAGCCGTACATTACGTCAATATAGCATTGGGATGAGTTTTCTATTTTATCTAAAGACAGAGATGGGAATAATTTTAATACTTCTGCTGCCTACTATGCTGAAATGTACTGAACTCATACTTACGATGGTTTGTTTGATTTAATAGCTGCCACAAAGTCAATGCACAAAGGACTCTGACAATATCGTGGTCATCCTTTGAAAATCGTTGAAATTAAAATCAGAGTACTTCAGCGTGGTCAAAGCCATAGACAAAAGCTAAACGGGGAAACAATTTTTTCAATATATTAAACTAATTAATGTATTAGGATTGGAGGAGGGGTTGAAGAACTAGAATATTAAAATACAGTTGTGCTGTGCATTCTGCCACTGTTGCCATTAAAGTTTATATACAGCACAAGACAATTTTGAACGGTGACCAAGTTGGTGGCCAAAGGCTGTTAATTTTATTGTAATTTATTTAGGCAATGTTTGCCATTTTTACTGCGTTTTTAGAAGGTCACTTAAATCTTATAGGCGAAATTTCGACTAGAATTTACAGCAATCAAATCTTTAATTGAAATTTTGCACCAGCCGATGGTGAAAGTTTCAATCCCCTTATTATCGCTAATCGATTTTTTTTTCATTCTTCTTTCTTATGAGCAGGAATTCAAATTAAATTTTGTTACGCTATCGGTAGTTGAATTTTATGATAAATTATTAAGGGTGATCATTACTGTATTTTTATAAACTCATTTTGATGAGTAAAAGGGTAAAACATAATAATAAATGAACGTTCGTTTATAATAATTAACGAACGTTAGATCACTTTCCGATTACCTGAAACCCTCCTTTCTTTGTTGCAGCTCTGTGCCAGAGGACATAATATATTTCAGTCGTTTTATGGTCACTTAAAGCAGAATTTTCCGTATCGTCATTATTTAATCATCAGTTGATATTCTGGCAACTTTCCACTAATTCGAGTTCGCTAATCGCTCTTGAATCTTAAAATTTTTATTTATCATTGACTGCTATAAACAGAGTTTATTGCCAGATAATTATCCCCGAGAATTAATTGTTAATCGAAATACCGACCACTTTCTATCCACTGACTAACTATAGTTCTCAAATCTTCACTCTCTTAACGGATCCAGTCGGCTCTGATTTCATTTTGATAGATCAAAACGCGCGGACGTGCATGTTGACGAAATATAAGTATTCGCCTGATGAATTGATCCGCCAGCTCGCCAAATCTTAACCATGTAGAGTAGGTCTGGAACTCTTTAAAGAGTGTAACTACAGCTCGCAGCACTCGAATGCCTATACCAGGGATGGCGAACCAATGGCACGCGTGCCACTTATGGCACTCGACACAATATTTTGGGCACGCCACCTATCAGAATTGTTATTACACTAGGAAGCATATGTAACAATTAAGTTAAAATTCGCAAAAAACAAATAAAATAATAAGCAATTATTAATAAAAAAATTAACAATTAATGTTAAAAAACAATTAATAACCATAAAAAAACAAGCTAACAATAAATAACTTGCAATTCTGCTTAAACTGACATCTTACAACCTAATATAAGTTATTTGTCATCTAATCTGCAACAACAGAAGTCACACTGATGTTACTTTAAGTTGAATTACTTGTATAACTGAGACATTGCAAAATGTATTTTATTTCAATGTAAATAAAAAATTTTGAGTTGATAGTGCTTAGTATTATTATTTTTCCTATAATCACGAAGTCAAAATTATTTGACGGCACGTCTATGATCTCATTAAACAATTTTTTAGTAAAAATGGCACGTTGGTGTATAAAGGTTCGCCACCCCTGGCCTATACCATATGAACTTTTAACTGCTTTATTTTAGGTGTAAAACCACGATGTGAGGCCCGTGTGTGTTATGTTTCTTAAGATGGCCTTACATACCCTTATTAACCATTTTACTATTTTCATACGCCTATGTGTGTTTCGCTGAATTATGCGCAATTATATTTATTAAATATTTATTTATTTATTTATTGCATTATATAAGCCTATGTTCAAATATATTTTATTTAAATGTATTCATTAATGTATATAAATATTAAAATATATCCAATAGATATATCCAAATCCTGAAATACTCTCAATTTTGAGCACCAGTGTATGCAACAATATAATACATGAATGGCTTTATGAGTTAAATTGAGTTTTGAAATATTTTGTAGGTAAATTGAAAAATTATTTTTTGTTTAACTTTTACAACCTTCGCAGCTTGATGTTTTTAATAGTAATTAAATTAGGAAACAATTAAAAAAATCTGATTTAAATTATAAGAAACTTGATTTTTTTAAAATATAAAATCAAGTTTCTTATAAGTTCGATCACATCCAATTAACAAAGGTTTGATTAAAATTTTTAAAAAATGGATTTTGTAAGAAAAAAATCTTAGTAATATAACTCCCATCTTATTGAATTAATGGAGTTCTGATTTAATGTTTTCCAATAATCATAGATCTCTTTTACACTTTAAAATTTGGATATTTGTAGGAAAAAATACATTTTAACATAGATTCAATCATTAACATAGGTGTCATTTAGGTTTGGGTAAATCGGTTTTTTTTAAAATTTATTTATTATTTTTTTTTATGAGCACAAATTTAACTAAAGATTGTTTCGATCATGTGAAATTAACATCGATCTGGTTTAACTTTTTAAAAAATGGTATTTTTAATGGAAGAATATCAGTTTAACCTAGATTTAATCATATCCAATAAATATAGATCTGATTTAAATTTTTAAAAAATCGGTTGTTTTTATTTTTCAAAATATCGGTTGTGAAAAAATTAGATTTTTTAAAAAAATGCGTCGTGCAGCTAATTGTTACTGTAAAATAATTCGTTAACCTACAAATATTTCTATAAATTCCTATCTATTCAGAATTAAAGTATTAAAATCGTAAATTCGATAACAATTCTGATAATCTGCCATTTATAAAATGAGAATGCGTTTCAATAAAATAATATCTGTAAAAATGTTCTTAATGATACGAATAATTTTTTTAATTAGTTTTTTTTACCTGTGCGTGAAGCTAAAATTTTTTTACATCTAGAAATGCGAATATAATTTTTTTTCTTGTACATTCAACAAAAAACGAAATTAATTGAAAGTGGGAAAAATCGTCTGAGAATTTCAATACTACATGTTTAAAACCTGTAATTATTTCGCTCCAGTTCACGCATTATTTCCCCATTTTTAATTAAATAAACAACAATTTTCTCACAAATTTAAGTTTCTGGCGCATCTTCAAACAATTCTATCAAATCATTTAATTCCAAAATATGGAACAAAATTCTCTGCAGTTCAAGAAAACGATTTAAAAAATAGGCTAAGAGAAATCGTCTGATAATTGCTTACAAAATCCTACAGAAAATGACTTTAACCGTGAGTTGAGAAAAAGGATTATTCTTTGATAGCGAAAGCAAGACAAGCATTAACAGTAGCTTCATATTATTTCTGCTTGCACCCGTTTTAATGTTTTTATTTTGTATTTTTTTCCTTGTTTGTTTTTTCTCTCGTTCCCTTGAGAACCAGTCTAACGAGGCTTGAGGGTTTTTGGGTGTTAGACTGGTTTTTTTTTTTGCAACCTGTACAGCAGTTACGAAAGAAGAATTCTTACTTTCTCTTTGAAGTTAATTAAACGAAAGTTTGGAAAGGAATTTCATCTCTTTATTTATTTTTATGATGTAGTGTTTAATGGAATTAAGAAAAGACTTTAATTATAATTAATGAGATATGACCGATTAAAAGAAGAGTAAATAAAATGAGAGAAATTTTTTTTTAATTGTTAATATTTTTTGTGTGTGGAGAATCTCTTAAAAGAATTCTTTATCGAATCATTAAACGAAATAAAAAATCGCATTTAATTAAAACTTCTACTTCAATTTATGAGTAATTTTTTTAAAATATAGCATCTTAAAACAGAAAAATACTTTTTTCTTATTATTATTTATGGTAAAAAGTATTTGATAGCAATAATTTGTAATTAGAGGTTAAAGTATTTCTTACGCACCTGAGGGGAGAAAGAGTTTGTGATTTGTTTATTTTTACTGTCAAAAGGCAATGCTTGCGTGAGGCACAAAAATCCTTTATTTTAAAAATAATTTTAAAATTAAAAACGAGTAACAACAAAAAATTGGAAAAAATTCACTTGAAAAAAAATTCTAATATAAAATGAAAGTTAATCAACGTTCTCAATCAACGTTTCTATGAAGTTCTGAACCCTGCTCATATACGCATGCGTAGAAGAATTAGTATTATAAATATTAAGATCTATCAGTAAACATACGAAATTTTTCTAAGTTATCATTTTTTAAAATAACATTGTAAATTAAAAGTATAGTGTTATAACAAAGTTAGTTAACAACCGTCATTTAATATTTTCCCTTATCAAACAGACTGATATATCATTTAACAATCTATATCATTTAACAAATATCTAAAAATGTAATTTATAATAGTATATTAATGTAATTTTCACAAAAAATAATAATTATAAATCGGTTAACAAAATTAGACAACGATTTAAGTAACTTTATCTTAGAATGTAGCGTAGAATTACGTTATAATAATGATATTTAAAAAAAAAACAGTTCTATTAGTTTCAAATTCTTAATTTAGAAAAAAATCGCAATCAAAAACTCAATAATAGCTGTAAATTAGGGATGCAAAAATATTTATAGGAAAACAATATCTTTATAATGTTAAATAATTTTATGCTCATGACATTCAAAACAACATGGAAATCAATGTGGGAAAACTGGATCCTCCATGATATTTTCCATTCATTAAAAATCCAACGTCAGTAATGGAAAACTGTGTATGTTATATAGATATAGAATCAAATTTAATTTTATTCGTCTATATAATGAGATAAATATGAAACTTTATCAAATTCAGCGTATTTGGAGTGTACATTAAACTATAGTTTGGTGTTACCAATAACTTAAGAGCGGGAGTAATTGTAAATAGCATCAATCTTCTGCAAACCATGGTCTGTCAATTTCCATATTAAATCAATCATGTCCTGAGTCGCACCTGAAACTGGCACTGAATAGAGCGAAATTGAAAAGCGAAGAGGATCAATGGAGATGGGACTTAATAATTAGAGCTAGATACTCTTAATCAGCGGTTCCGAAATGGTGTTCCGCGGAACCCTAGGGTTCTATGGAAGTGTTAAAAGGGTTTCGAGAGTTAGTACTTAGTTTCGAAAATTGAAAAGCGAAGAAGATCAATGGCGAAGGGTCTTAATAATTTGAGCTAGATACTCGTAATCAGAAGTTCCCAAATGGTGTTCCGCGGAACCCTAGGGTTCCATGGAAGAGTTAAAAGGGTTCCGAGAGTTAGTACTTAGTTTCGAAAATTGAAAAGCGAAGAGGATCAATGGCGAAGGGTCTTAATAATTTGAGCTAGATACTCTTAATCAGAAGTTCCCAAATGGTGTTCCGCGGAATCCTAGGGTTCCATGGAAGAGTTAAAAGGGTTCCGAGAGTTAAACCTCTGATTATATCCAACCTAACCTTTTGAAACCTCTGATCCAACCTATAATTCACTATTTATTTAATCTTTTCGTCGCCTTTATGAAATTGTTTAAAGTAAAGGGTTAACGGAATAAAAATGGCATTTTTTAAAAGAAAATATACTTCTAATAGCAGTATATTGAACAAATTATTAAAAGAATGATCATTTATAAAATATTGCATTAGTATTTCCCATCTCGCTTTTCAAATCAAAGTAAAATAATTAAAAATTTTAATAATAACCATTTTCAATGTTTATGGCACTTTCAATATTCTATCTCAAAGCAAACCATAATTAGGCTTATTTTGTTCATTTCCAGCTTATGTATGTACACCAATAACAAACTAGACTAGATATAGCACAAGGACTGCAAATTTAATTGGACATAAAACCTATTTTAAAATTATTAATTATTAAGCGATGAAAAATCTTCATTTTTCTAATTAAGTTTTTGAAAAATAGTCTTTAATAGGTTGCAACGTTTACAATTACCTTAATAAACTTCATTTATAAAGTCGGTATTCCTCCGAACAAAGGTCGATTATTTAGTGTTCCGCAGTCGAAAAAAATTAGGAATCGCTGTTTTAAATAGTCGACTACAAAACATATGATTTTGACTGAAATACACGCATAGCATAAAAAGTCTTAATTTAAGTTTCATAAGTGGTTGTCATGTTTTGGCATCTGAATTCATTAATTCGTACATTAATAAGTTTATTAAATAACCCATTTTAGTCCAAAAAAACATAAACATTGCATAAAATGTGGGATTATTTTCATAGAAATATGCTTCAATTACGTACACAAAGTTTCGCTTCACACTTTATTTAAGAAATAAAATGGTGCGCATACGCACAATTGACTAAATCAATGAAAAAACATTTAGTGGAGCATTACTTTTCTAAAAACATTTGTTTTATGTACAGAACTTGCAACTTTAATATATATAATTAATCTAAAGTGGAGTAACTAATTATGCATTCTCAAAAAGGTGAGTTTGTTAATATTTATATCATTTTTTAAAAAAAAAAATAGCGTATTTTGAAAATTTTCTATGAACATATCCTGTTAGATGTTTTGTCCAATTGAATTATTAGTATTTTATAAATGTCTTCAGAACCTTTAAAAATGGCTGAAAAATAAAGATATATGTCATTGTGCAAATAAAAAAAGTTTTTATTGAAATGCTGCGCTTATGATCCTTTGGTCGAAAACGGGTTAATTTCGTTAAAATTTTTTTAAAAGTCTAAAATGTGAGAGCATTCTATTTCCCTTATTTGCTTAAAGTTCAAAAATTAAATTAATCCTCCCTTGTCGAATTTATCTATATTTTCAGAACGCGATACGTCTTTGATGTCAAATATTAATATAATAAAAAATATTTTCAGGATTTTCCTTTAAAATATTTGACTTTTTCTGAAAGATGTTAACAGCCGGAATGAATATAATAGAGAGAACACTATGGTATTTAATTAGTAATCAAATTATTAGTAATAAAATTAATGAAATTGAATAAGAGGAAAATATTTTATCGTTTTTAATCAACAATTAACAACAGCTTTGTTTGATCTCTTATTAATAGATGTCAGCACTTCATTTTTTTTAACATAATATCAATTAAAACCAGCTGAAACATTTTCTCTGTGTTAATGAGATATTTCAGAGATATAAAATGACATTTTTAATAATGATTAATGAATATTGTTTATTTACATGCCTACAGCAGCGAATAAAAATGGTTTAATATACTTGTTTTGACACGTTTGTTTTGTGTTTTCACTATAATTTATGCTGCTTTATACATTGTAGCAATATATTACATTTCTAGTCTATTTGATTTTTCATTAATTAATTTTTCTATTCTTCTATAATTAATTTTTCATATGTACTCTGAATAGTTTTTATATTAAAAACATTAGTATAAATTACAACGAAATGTTTGAGCTGAAAATATGAAATTGAAACTGATACACAGGCATATAAAATACAAATTGATAAAATCTAATTCTTATTGTAATAATCTATAATTTTAAATGTTTTAATATAAAAAAATAACAGTATAAATAGTAATGACATTTTTTATTCCAGCAATATTAAATTGAGCTGATGCATTGGAGTGAAAAATACAATATAATAAAATCTAATTCTTTTTCGAAGTCATAGATTATTGCAATGCTGTTTTTATTAAAAACGTAAGTGCATGGCCTTCAATTTTGCATTTTCTTTTCCCTGCAATTGTTGTTTTGGTAAAAACAGAAAAAAAAGAAACGAAAACTCATCGAACTATTGACATTCAAATGGTTGACATTTGTACTATAGTCACATAAATATTCTATTGATTGATTTTGTTTTGTGCCCTGGTTGCTATAGTGAAGAAATAGTACACAATCCGTGTTGTTCCATTAATTCGTATTATGTTATAAATATCGTTATCGGAAATTTTTAAGTGTTATTATTATCTTTGTATTGAAATTGATTTGCGCATCACTAAACATTTCAGTTGAAAATCATAAATTATTTAAAATTTCAATCGAAAATTGTTAAAAAAAACTTTACAGAATTGGGTTTTAATTACATCAAATTCTAAAATAGTGACTTTATCCAGTTTTTATACCTTATATCCACTATATATATATTTATTGAAAGCTTTTAAAAATTATTTAAAAACTATTATAATTATTTAAATTTATCAAGCTTGATTATAATTACTAAATGTATTTGCGATTATCTTAAGATTTACCATACTTTTAAAATTTAAGAATTAATAAAATCATCTTTAAGTGGTATTGCGAGTTTTAAAATTACGAATTCGCAAATCGTTAATACTACAGTTTAAGTTACAAACTATTAACACGTTAAGGATCACTTACAGGTGATTACACGATCATCCCTTCATATTTCACGATATATATAACAAGCTTCTCCGATTCTAGCTGCCCTAATTTCAAACGTCCAGATTTTAATTCGGTACTCTCGTATTAAATTTGGAATTAGTACGTATACGTCCTCTTTTAGTGCGTATAAACTTGGAGGGTGTTAGGCCTGAAAAATCACTTTTTTACTCTTTTCACCTGTCTTAAATGATGTAAAGATTTATTACAATTTATAACCATCATTACAAAAGAATAATTTTAATGGCAGTGGTTTACACTTTTTACTTTTTTAAATAAGCAATGAAGAAATATCGATCTACTAACGAATTATAAAAATTTTAAAAGCTATGAATTATTAAAAATACTATTTTTAAAACTAATTTATTTTGACCCCCTCTCGCTGCTTATCCCGAGATTTCTTTGAATGAACTTAGCAACTTAAAATGAGCGCAATGTTGAGAATTTCATATAGTACATAGTATAGTCGATGCAAATTCATTTCCCTCTTCAATTTAACTGCGCAATCCGCTCTTTTCCAGTTTATGGTTTCATTTTAGCTATTCAGTGATGTTTAATTCCTTCTTTAGATCTGGGCAAACGGATAATGATAGTTGTCCATATTTCTGAGAATTATGGAAGCATGTTAGTCGCCTTTTGCACACATTTTTCAGCATTTTGTGTGTTGACAGTGAGCTGTTTGTTGCTTAACAAAAACAGAAACTGGTAGCAACAAAAAAATTTGCCAAGAAACGCAAAATTTGTGCAAAGATTGCGAGATAGGATTTTGCATCGAGCTTTATTTATAATACTACGCTTCATTTCTTAAAAATATTTTGTAAGTATTTCATATACTTTGATTAATATATGTGTTTGATCTTTACGAAATAAATCATAAGTTAATCACGATAAATTTTGCTTTTGAATGCTTATTCTTCAATTTCAATTTTATGACCTTTTTTATGATCTAATTCTGTATTGAAAAAAACAACTCTTTTGCAAAAAATATCTATAGATGTAAAATTTAAAATATTTGCAGATTTGAAATACGTAATAAAAAATATGCAATTAATAAACAATTATTAAAGATACGAATTGTTAAAATGTTAAAGTTAACAATAATTAAAAAGTTATTACAAATCCAATAGAATTACGAAAAAGTCATTTTAGTTTTAATGGTTGGGAAATATCAGACTTATAGAGTTTTTTGAGCAAAGTTCTTAATTATTGAAGTACTATTTTACTTAGTAAAAGTTTTGACAATTTACTAAATTTGTTATAACAATTTTAAAAGTTCAAAATTATTAAAATTTTTATTGTTATTATTATTAAAAAATCATTTTATGTTTTGAAGTTGGGATTTGTTAAAGAGTTATTCTTATTAAAAAAAAATACAAATTATTACAATTTTAAAATTCCAATAAGGAAGTCTTTTAATTTTAATGGTAATGAAATAATGATTCATTACAATTTTAAAGTATCATTACGTAAAAGTCTTTTAACAGGGGTCTGTTTAGAAGAAATTTGGGTCCGTTAACGGACCCTTCACAAAATATCTTTTCATAAAAATGGACCCTTCACAAAATATTTTAATTTAAAAACGGACCCTTCACAAAATGATTTTTCTTTTAATCGGACCCTTCACAAATTTGTTTATCTTCATTATTATTTTGTTAATCGAATAAACCCTTTCCAGGGCAGAAAACAAGAAAGATGGATGTAAACGAATTAAGTTTTGTCTTCGGCAGACGATTCTTCCATTATTCGTCCGAAATGAATATTCTGAGTACAGCCAGTACAGGCTAAATACCAAATATTTGTATGTTGCATATCTAATTTAGATGCAGCAATTGTTGTTTATTTTTAAAATTTAGCTTTTTTAATTATAATTTTACAGTGTTGAGCATAATCTTGTATGTGTTTACAATTTAAAATCTCCTTGAAAAAGTTTATTTTTTTGCAATAACGGACCCTATTTGCACAAGTTCATAAAAACAGGAACCTGGTTGAAAGAATGTGAGTAATTTTTCTTCACAATTTCACGAAAACCGGACCTTTCACAAAATGTCTGGACAGACCCCTGTTTAACTTTAATGGATGCGAAATATTGAAGGTTTATTACAATCTTTTTGATTAAATTTAGTTTAATTTTTTGATTTTCCCCAATTCCTCTATATCAGTAATATTGCCTACTAGCATCACACTTGACCCATTTCGTGACAGTGTTCATTATCTATATACAATGCCAATGTCACATTTTTTTTTTAAATCGTTCGATGATTCTTTAGCGGTATATTCATATTTCTCAATAAAACTGTTCTTAATGGGCATCTTTGTTTTAGTATGATTTATTATAATGACTTTAGTAATAATGATGAAATGTAGATTACTCTTTATTGAACAATAAATGACGTGCTGTATTTAAGGTAACTTAACCTTGGTTGGTATCAATTTTTTGAACCAATATTAACTGTGACGTATAAATAACATCAAAAACTCATAATGAAGTTTGCGTGTAGTAAGTGAGACACGTAAGTTGGCTTCTAGAAAACTCTAAAATCTAAATTTAACTTAAAGAGCACGTGTTTCAAGTATTTTTATTTGAATTGGTTGTTAAACAATTTTTCTACTATTACTGCAAATTTTTGTTGCGTGATCGATGTTAATGAAATTATTAAACAAAATTATTAGAATGTTTCGCATTATTCTCTAACTTGCAGACATGTTTACAACGTTCTATCATTATTTTTGAACTTTAAAGTAAAACAAAAATGAAATGAATAAATAAAAGGTTAAGAAATAAAAATGTAGAATAAGTTAATAAAATACTGTATTAAAGTAAATTGATGTTGTAAAAATAGCAAAATATCTCACTAACTATAGATATTCCAACATTCGTGTTAAAACGGGTCTAGCATTTAGCTAATTGTAAACTACGTTATGTAATAAACAATAAAAATCTTTAAAACTGCGTTCTTTGGAAGAACTAAAAAAAATGATAATTTTATTTTGTCGGAACTAAAAGGTAAAACGTCGGTCGGAGATTTTCGAAAGTGAAATGCTCGGTCTTATTTGATTTTAGGTCCGACAAAAAAAAATATAAAAAAGAAATCGAACTTTTGGTCTGAAAATTTTATAGTTTTCATATTTTTTTAAAAGTTCCCTTTCAGTTAGTTTAAATGGGGTCAAATTTCAAGTGACGATAAATTTCGTACTCACCATTTAGAAAACAATTATAACCTGCATAGCTAGCAGACACATAGCACAAATTAAAATTTAAGCAATATAGATAGTCAAAAAATTTTTGAACTATTGAGGATGATTTCCCTTTGTAGACAATATAGCGGGAAATTCAGTTAGTTACTGTAAAACAAAAGAATAAGTTTTTTATTATAATCTATCACAAGGTCCCTGCTATAATTAAGGATCACTATCTAGTAGGACAAGCGTCGAAATAATTTTATTAGTGATAAATTCAATGTGGCGATAAAATGCCAATAAATATTCTGCTTGTAGTGATCAGGAAGCGATTGATTGCTATGTCATCATTAGCAGAGCAATATTAGAGATTTTAGTTATATTTGCTCAAGTCTTGATTGCAATATTCCAGCTTTGCAAACAGAGAATTAAATATTATTAAAAAAAATGCAGTAAAAAACAATTAGACGTGGTACATGTATAAAAGTGCTTTTGTAGTTATTACAAAATGTTAAAGTAACTACATTATTAACATATAAATTCTGCTTGTAGCGATTAGGAAATGTTTGAAACTTGCTTTGTCATCAGGCATGGCCTCATAGCGGAGATTTCAGTGCTCTAGTTAGAAGTTTTGACTGCAATATTCCAAAACAGAAAAATAAATTTATTTCCAAAAACAACTGGACGTCGAATAATTATAAAAGCGCTGTTAAACTTCTAATGAAGCGTTTGAGTGATTAAATTATTAATGCGCCTGGATGTACTTTATTCACAGTTCCAGAACGCAAAATTCAATTAACTGTAAGAACAAACAAATCCCAAAGTAAACATTCATTATGAATATTAAAAATTGCTTAACCTTATTATCCAATTATGTCCACGTTTAGAATTAATGTTGCTATCTGTTTATTGTTACTTTTAGAATGTATTTTTTACAGTTTACATTTTGCTGTTATCTTTAAAACGCTTGTAAAAATGAGATATATTTTTTCCTTTTTATAACCCATGATAAACAACCATTCATTAGAATTGTATGGCACATCTGAAGTCATCTTTAAACAAAAGCTTCCTATTTATTCTTTAAATTTATTTCTTTACTTTCCGTTTAAAGGGAGAGAGGAAATTATCTTCCCTTCCCTTCACTTCTTTTCATTAAAATTAATTAATGGTGCTTTTTTTTTTTTAACTGAAATCAATGCGCGTTAAAAATTATCACCCCAGTTCAT
Source organism: Parasteatoda tepidariorum (assembly GCF_043381705.1). Classification (NCBI taxonomy): domain Eukaryota; kingdom Metazoa; phylum Arthropoda; class Arachnida; order Araneae; family Theridiidae; genus Parasteatoda; species Parasteatoda tepidariorum. The sequence continues at coordinate 80,711,778 of NC_092212.1, read as the reverse complement.
TAATCAAAACAAATTGAGCCCTTATCTATAACAACTAAACTTTTGATTTCTCTTTTTCATTTAACAGATGAAAAGTTTTGCTTTTTTTTGCCACTTTGTTTACATTGAATAATCATTCATTTGTACTCTTATATTTATTGTGTAACATAAATTCAATTATTACACAATATGTAAATATTTTTGATTTGTACAATTTATAAAGTAAATTTTTACGGAAGTGTATTAATTATTATTATCATCCATCATTTAACTTACATCTAATTATTACTACAATATTTCAATAACTATTATTTGTTGTGTGTTGCTATGTAAACTATTGTTTTGCATTTATTAACTTACAATGTATGAATAACTATTATGTGCAGCAAAAACTATTAAATAATTACCACGATAGATTTACAATTATTTTTATATTACTTATATTTAATAATTACTACAACATAATGATAATTAATTTATGTTGTTAAACTCGTATTCAATAAATAGATTCAATTCTTATTATTTGTTAAAAATTATAAAGTAAGATTTTACTGCAGTGTATTAATTATTCTTCACCCATCATTTATTATTACTACAATATATTAACTATTTTTTGTTGCATAATTGACATAAATAATAATACCTGTTCTGCGTTTAATAAATTACAATATTTGAATAACTATTATTTGAAGTATAACTTTATTAAATAATTACTACGGTATATTTATGTTTAGTTTTCATTAATTTGACATTTAAAAATTACTACAACATAATAATAATTATTTTTTGTTGTAAAACTTTCAATAAAATGTTCGGAAGGGAGGAAATTATCTTCCAAAATTCTTTTCAATTCAATTTTCAATTAAATCCATGCGGGTTAAAAAACATCACCCTAGTTCATTAATCAAAACAGATTGAGCCATTATCTTTTTATTTATAGAAGGGAATTTTTACTATTTTTTAGCACTGAATTATTATTTATATTCTGATAGTTTTTGTGTAACATAAATCCAATTATTAGTACAATAGGTTTATACTTATTATTTGTTGCATAATTTATATAGTAAATTTTTACTACAGTTTATTCATTATTATACCACAGTGCATTAATAATTATTGTAATTATTTTTTGTATTACTTTAATACATTCAATAATATATTCAATGCAGTTTATATTCAATAATATATTCAATAATACAGTTCAACAAATGGTCCAATATCTTAATACATATTATTTGTTAAAATATTTATTCAAAAATATTTTACTGAAGTATACTAATTATTATTTACCGTCATTTAACTTACATTTAATTATTACTCCTACATACTATTAAGTCTTTTTAGTTGCGTAATTTATTATTCATTCTTGAATACTTACATTTAAAAATTGCAGTATAATAGGTTATTTAAATAAGATAAAAGAATAAAATTTCTCAAACATAATGTATAATATGAAATTTAAAGCTAAGACTAAAAATTTTCTATAATTTTCATTAATCCCCAACAATTTCAAAATTCCCTATAATTAATTCCTGACTGATTTCAAACAGTTATTTATCTTTTTAACTCCCCTTGAAAAACATGCTTATAAGAATTTTTTCTATAACTTTATTAATTACATTCCATACAAACATGCATGGCAATTGAAAAAGCAAATACATTTTTATTATTAATTTGGAAAACAATATTAATATTTTTTTAAATAAAAAGTTGTTTTTAAACTTACTATGCATTCAAAGTAAGAAATACTTAATATCTTTTTAACAAAATTGCTTTAAATTTGCTTATGCATAATGCATTTAACAAAAAATAAATGCAAACGACGGAGGTTGTTCTATTGCATGTTTTTTTAAATTTCTATTTTTTTAAGTTAAACTATTCTTTTTTTGGTTTATTCTTTTTCATTATTTATTCAATGCAACTTATATTTTATTATTTATTGAAAATACATACGTATTTAAATGAGCAGTTTGTAAAATATATTGAAATAAATTAACAAATATATAAAGATACAGATAAAAAAAATTCTAGCATTTGGTAAATATAAGGTTCTTTTCAATACTATTTTTTAATAAAATTTATAAAGTGTTTAAAGTTTCTTTTTAAATAGGCCCTATTATTTTTTATTAAGTTACTTTTCCCATTAATTTTTCAACATTTCAAGAGTTATGTAGTTTCTCATGAAGGGAAGCCATAACTTCCTTTTTTACTTTATTTCGGGTATTTTGTAAGCGGAAAACAATTAAGCTTAATACTGATGAAATGATGTAAATATACTTTAGGGAAAGATATAGGGGAGAGTCGGGTAGCCCCGCCCACAGTCAATTTCATATGTATAGAATATTTTTTCAAATCAATGGGGCCATCGGACATTGATTGCTATATTAAAAAAAGATTATTTTCAAAGTTTGAAGTATTTATGCAGCTGGTAACATGGTAAACAATAATTTTGAAAATATGTTGAATACAGTAGTCATGAAATTAAGAAAAATTGGTTGAATGTTTCGATTAAACTTCATTTTAATACTGAAAAAAAAAATTTCTATACATACAGCATTAAAGTATGTAGTCTTAAGTTTAATTTGCACGAACAAAAAAGTTTATTTTTGAAAAATTGTTCGAATAATTACAAATTTACAAAAGAATTGGATTTCGGGTAGCCCCGCTCACATGAATGTCGGGTATCACCGCCCAATTTTATTTCGTCGATAAAAATACGGTTGCAAAGATTATTATTTTATTGCTTCAAATTTGAATGTTATATGCATTTATAACAACAACCTATTAATATACATTAATAATAATATAAAGTATGACAGTTGTTGTTATTAAATGATGGAATTCACTAAAAGTACATAAATATGTAATAAATAAAATAATTTTGTGATAAAAATGATAAATGAGGTTTATTTATTGTCAATACATTGGCCACTTTCATTTACACCTGAAAAAACAGTCAAAAAACATAATTTTTGTAACTGGGCGGGGCTACCCGACACATTTTGAAAAGAGCTGAAAAACATGTTTTTTTAAATTTCTATTTTTTTNCTGTAACATAATGATAATTATTTTTATGTTGCTAAACTTATATTTAATAAATAGAACAATACGTATTATTCGTTAAAAGTTATAAGGTAAATTTTTACTGCAGTGTATTACTTATTGACGCCCGGTGGCTGAGCGGTAGCGCTTCGCGCTGTCGTGCCACAGGTCCCTGGTTCGATCCTGGGACCGGACAAGGTTGACTCAGCCTTTCATCCCTTCAGTGGGTCGATAAATGAGTACCAAGCATGCTTGGGAACTAAACACTGGGGATTCCGCGTTCGGCTGACCACCTGACCAGAACATCTACTCCTGCACACCAGAGCCCAAGGTCAAGAAAACTGAGATGGGCACAGTAGGCCTTGGCCCTCTATGGGCTGTCGTGCCACTGAGTTTAGTTTAGTATTACTTATTATTTACCCATCATTTATTATTACAACAATATATTAGTAACTATTTTTTGTTCTATAATCGACATAAAAACACGTGTTTTGCGCTTCATAAATTGCAATATATGAATAACTGTTATTTGAAGTATAACTTAATTAAATAATTACTACAATATATTTATATTTCATTTTGCTATATTTTACATTTAAAAATTACTACAACATAATTGTTTTGCGTTGTAAAACTTACATTCAATAAAAAATTCGGAAGAGAGGAGATTTTATCTTCCCTTCTTTTCAATTCAATTTTCATTTAAATCCATGCGGGTTAAAAATCATCACCCTAGTTCATTAATCAAAATAAATTGAGCCATTATCTGCAACAACCAAACTTTTGATTTCTCTTTTTATTTACAGAAGGGAATTTTTACTCTTTTTCAGCGCTGAATTATCATTTATTTATATTCTGATAATTTTGTGTAATATTAATCCAATTATTAGTACAATAGGTTTATGTTTATTATTTGCTGCTTAATTTATAAAGTAAATTTTTACTGCAGTGTACCACATATATATACCACAATGTATTAATAATTATAATTATTTTTTGTATTACTTTAATACATTCAATAATTGCTACCTAACAATAATTATATTGCGTAGTAAAATTTATATTAAATAAATAGTACAGTTCAATAAATAGTCCAATATCTTAATACATATTATTTGTTAAAATATTTATTCAAAAATATTTTACTGAAGTATATTAATTATTATTTTCCATCATTTAACTTATATCTAATTGTTATTACGACATATTATTAACTGTTTTTCGTTGTGTAATTTATTATTATTTTTTGAATACATACATTTAAAAATTACAGAATAATAAAAAAAATTTGCGTTGTAAAACTTGTAATTACTACAATATTTCGATATTTATTTTTTATTGAATAGCTTGATATTTTTAAAATGAAATTTAATCACTCCATGTAAAGAATATTTCATCTTTTGTCACAAATTTTAAATTATGTAATTTAAAAGACAATTTTTATATCTTAAAGCTCTGCACATTTTAAAATTGTATTTTGTTCAGTTTTTATTTGTAAGTCATTATCAGCGCTTTGAAAATGTAACGGATAATTAAATGGGTGTAAATACAATAAATGCATTTAAATGTTGCACAAATAATCAACAAATCGAAGTTAAATTAACCATTGTAGTACTTCTTTAAATTATAAATAAAGTCGATTCTGTTTCGATTTGGAAACTTGTTCTTCACCAGGACGATATATTAAAGCGAGGTTTTTTTTTTTTAAAAAAAAGGAACATACTTTAGACAATTATGAGCATTTTATATTCTTTTTATTAATAGCAAACAATTATTAAAAATATTGAATGGAATTTTCTCCAATCGTTATGATAAAAAAAAAAAACATTGAAGTTAATCTTTGGTAGCTGCGCAACATATTTTTTTTCGTTAGAATATCAAATAAAGTTTTATCTTCCTTTTTAGTAGAATGTAGTTAAATTGATTTTTAAATCGTACATGTGACCAAAATATTTTTTTTTATAATTGACTAATAAAGGCTTCTACCATTCTTAGAGAAGTTTTTTTTAATGATGTGTTCAGTTTTTCATCGATACTTTAAATCTCTAATTCACCGCACAATAATTCTATTCGTTATTCTGTTGTAAAATATATTCAAAAGATCAAAACAAATATAAATTTAAGTATTCTTTTTTAACGACTCCTTGGACCACAAATATAGAAGGCTAAATGTTTTATGGAACACTAGGAAGTTAAACAATAGCTTCAGTAATTGCGCCATTTTGAGAAAGTTGACTATAAAATTTATGACTAAACTGGTGATAAAGAGGCTATTTAAATTTAAAAGGTAATGGAAGATGAAATTGAGCAAAATTTAGTGCGCAAAATGATTGAATGAATGATTGCTCAAAATTTTAAAATTTTCACTGTTTCCTATAAAAAAAAAAATCTCTAGTTTTTTCAGCGCATATTTTAATAAGCCCCTACAATTTATTAGCATACTATGATTAAAAAATATTTATAGCACTTCTCAAAGATCGAATACGCTAGCATACTTCATAAATGGAATATTTTATCATTTATATTCCTGTATTACTAGGTTGTCTCTGTGAAATTCGCATGTTCTATGAATTTTAATTTTCTTACATGTGAAGTGTTCTGTAACTACAACATTTAATATATATTGCCATTTATCAGAAAAAGTAAGGTGCAAAATCATACATGGTAGAGTTCGCTAATTAATATTTTTGCGAAGAAGAAACAAAAAAAAAACTATCAAAATCTAACGAATCGTTAGGGAGAGTGGCGGAATGAAAAGCATTGAAGCCAGTGTGATTGCGTTTTTAATAATAACCTTTACACTTTTCTTTTCGTTTCCTCTGGCAATCAAACAATTTTTGATGTTCTGTCTTTTTTTTCCACTTTATTTATCCTGAATTGTATAAAAAAAGTCGTATTCATTTCTCAAAATCTATTTGACCAATTCTGTTCATGAATTTGATTTTGTCACTTAAATTTAAATAGTTAAACTTATTATAACTCAAAATGTTTTTCACTATAGTTAAAATGAATACTAAAAAATAATAAATTGTTATTTATTAGAGATTAACTTTGAATAAACGAGTTTAATAACAGTTTGAAAAAATTATTTGGTAATCCTAAACGATTCCGGATATATAACCAAATACGCAAAAAGTAAACATTAAGGGAACCAAATTTTCGACCGCCTTCCTACCTAAAGTATTGGGAACATATTTCCAAATTTGATGCAGTCCCCTATATTTTGACGGTCTAGAATTCAAATCCATTGCAAGTACATTTTTGTGTCTAATTTTATAACTTAAAATATCTCCAACAATAAGTATTATAAAATTTTCGAAGTTAGTCTTAAGAATCATTAAGATTCTAGTTCGTGATCTTATTGTTCGTGATCTATCTTAGTTCGTGAATATCAGATCAATAGAAGAAAATTTATTAAGAATGATATCGTCATTAGACGCACTGTACACGTGTTTACAATCGTTCAAACATGAATCATTGAAAGTATATAAGATTTATTTATTTATAATTTTTTACCGCAGTTGATTGATTCCAAATTTAGAAAAAAATTAACTTTTTTCTTCTTAAAACAGAAAAAACAAGATTTAGCTGCGATTATTGCATAAAACCTATGAGAAAAGTTTTTAAAAAAGCAAAAAAAAAAATCTTAACAGATCTTTGCGGCATGGTGGCTCAAGGGATAGAGCGCTTGCCTTCCAATGAGGTGATCCGGGTTTGAATTCTAGCGATGGATTCGAATTTGAGCTATGTTGTATTTAATTTACGTCGCACTAGAGCTGAACAATGGGCTATTGGCGACGGTTTGGGAAACATCCCTGAGGATGATCCGAAGACATGCCATCACAATTTTGATCCTCTGCAGAGGGGATGGCACCCCTGCTTCAGTAGCCCAACGACCTGCACGCGAAGTCGAGCACTTTATGGTAGCACAGTTTAACGAGGACCAATACTACCCTACACAGACTGATCCAAGTGGGTCACCCACCCACTCGCACACTGACCGCAGGCAAGTGATGCTTGACTTCGGTGATCTGCTGGGAACCATGTCTTAACATCAGTCCACTACGGGACAATTTAAGCCATGATCAATACGAATCCTGCACCAGATTCGCACTGACCACAGTGGTGGCGTAAAATACCCTCAGTGGTAGACAGATCTTGGGTTAGAGTCCCCTTACTGTCAAGCTAACCGTAGAAGGATTTCGTGGTATTCCTCTCCATGTAACTCAAATGCGTGGCTAATTCCCTCAAAAAGACCTCGACGAATTCAAATTTCTCGCAATACTTGATCCAGGAGTTCCCTTGTCTTCTGGATTGACTTCAAAATTGCAAGGCTACGGAGTTGAACATTGGTTGTCATAAACTCAAAACTAAGTCGGTTGCTCAACGACAGTTATAATATAAAATGAACTGATCATTGAAATAAAATAAAGATATCCTAGAACATAGAAATGCCTCATTAAGCTCTTTAAATGCTACTATATAATTCAAAACTAACAAAAATCACTTGTTATTTTTTTATTATTTTAAACGCAATATACAACCCGCAATTAACGGTTAATATAATGCAGTTGTTGCCATTTTTTGCAAAACATTCCTAATTAATCTTCAACTTTGCTCATTGCTCTCTCCAGTAAGTAAGGAGAGAAAATTAACCTTTGCGAACTCTAACTCAATAAATTTAATTAATGGAGTTTTTCTTATTTTATCAGTACATAGGCTTGTAAAAAAGGTGTTCATTAATCAAAACAAAATTCACCCCTATCTACAAGTACCACACATTTCAGAACTATTAATTACCAACATTTTTCATTTCTTTAGCTTATGATTAAAATTTATATTCTTTTGAATTTTTTTATTTATTTGCCCTTAATGTAGTTAGTTAAAAGTGATATTATCAATTGATTAATAGTGTTGAATAAAACAAAATGGGGGGTTTGTATAAAAAAAAATTTCGAAATAGGAAACGAAAAGTAGTTTAATATCTTGAAGACTTTTTAATGTTTTATTTTAATTAAAGAAAATCTTTATTAAAAATTATTAATTTTAACTTTTTATCTCCTGATGTTGTTTAAGTAATTATTAAGTAAGTTCATAAAGGGGATCGGCTATTCTATAGCAGAAGAAATTAATTAATTAAGGGGTAGCGGTCAATATGAGAGTAAATTAAAAGCGGAGCTCAAAGGAGTAAATTAAAATTCTGAAAGAAATTTCTTTACTGAAATTTATTGAACTGAAAAAATTACTTTTTCCAAAGCAAAACAAAATAAAATAGTGGCTGATTTTTTTTTCTTCGTTGAAACTTTTTCTTTTGAATGCTCTGCAACATGTAACATTGCAAAACAACAAGCTTGCAGTCCTAGACACTTAATTTCAAACTGATTTCTTATGGGGAATGGGTTGCCATTTTCTTTTGCAGGTTTAGATGGTAAAAAAAATACCTTATACCAATATGTATTGTATTAGCATTGCAGAGCTCGCGCTAAGGATTTCAAATTATTAGCCAGTAAATTAGCCAAATATGCTGTATTCGTCAAATATAATGTATTCGCCAATTTTCGAACGTCTTCGCCAAACGCTAATCATATCAATTTTTATGATTAATTTTTTCCCAGACAAAAACTATTTTTCGGTTCTTTGTTTCAGGTTTATGTAATTTAAACCCAATTCTAATTGGTTATGATGCACATCTACCCAAAATTACTGTAATCGAATTAAAAATACTGATTTGCTTAGAAAAATTCCTTTTGACATAATTTTGAGGATGGAGTCAAATATATATTTTTCTTTCCAGAGGAAAAAAATCATTTGCCAATACTTTCGCCAAATTTACGATTTTATCTCATTTGGCGAATTAGCGAATGCTTATCGCGGGCCCTGCATTGCATTTTATACAATTGTCCGATATTCCTTAAACTGATATTTTATGTTAAGGGGGATTGCCCGGTTTTCCAAACATTTTTATTTTTTAAAATTCCGTTTCTCTTTTTACACTTACACGGAAATCTTTACACGGAATTATTTTCTACACTGAAATTTTTTAAAATCTAAATTGTGTAAAATTGTTAGCACAAAAAAGAGGAAGAATAAATATCTTAACTTCTGAAAAAAATGAAGGAATATAATTGTGTAATAATGTTCAATTTACCACTAACTTTTTTTGAAATTTTAATTTTTATAAAAATATCTATTGGACGTCGGGTGGTCGTCTGATTTCCTCATGAATTTTCATCTCGAACTGCTGATTTTATTGGGGAAGGAACCAATAAAATAATTCAAGCCATTTGTAAATATTATAATTTTTGCTAAAGTATGTAATAATTCTTCCCCAGATGTTTGTCAGTTATATAGAATGATTATGTTTTCTTTTATTTAAACTGTGACCGAATATAAAGTTTATCAAAGGGGAGGGGGAAGTGGTTCGTGAAATCGTAACAATTTGAAACTAGGAGGAGACAGTGGGTTACAAGAAGACAGACATTTTGGTTAAAATAAAAATCTTTAAAACCAGCAAATAACACATTTTCATATTTTTGCACAAAATAAAAGCACATCTTATGATTACTACACTCACAGTTGACGAATTTTGAAAATAAAATTTGATTTATTAACCATAGCATGTTATTTGTTTCTAAACTGATAACATATGTTATTTTAGAAAATAATTTAATAAAAATATAATTATTCCATAAAATACAGTATTATTACTATAAAATATGGACTTTTTTATGAATAATGCGCTTAAATATAAAGGTATCTTAAAACTAGGAAATTCATGATCGCCTGTTACAACTGCATCTTTTAAATTACGATTATTTAAGAACGGAATTTGTGAAATTTAAATACATTTGTATGATTTCCAAGATAAAATATTAAATCTAGCAGTGTTGAAATAATTTTTAATGTATTTTTTAACAAATCAATGTCAAGTTATATACTTCTAACAAAGTAATCTATAAATATTAGTATGTTGCAATGCAATAGGTTAAAAATGAATAATCCCAAATTTATACTTCAGAATTCTCATTTAATGAAATACTATTTTTTTGCAATAAAGCATGCATTTTTTTAATAAATAATTATTTTAAGTATAAAGGTATCTAAAAGCGAAGTAATTCCTGTTTGTTTACTACTACTGCATCTTTTAAATTACAAATACTTACGGGCATTATTTTTAATTATAATTACGTTTGCAGGATTTCTAAGATTACATATTAAATCTGATAATGTTTAAATGTTTTTTGAAGTTTTTTTTTAAAACAAAGCTATATCAAGTTGTGTACTTTTAATAAGGTTATCTATAGTTATGAATTCAATAATAATCTGCCAGTCGCGATAGTTTTCGAGACTGTCANTGGCATTTGTTTACGTTAGCAACTGTTCTTTCCCTTCTATTTCGAGTAAGCCAAGCCCGTCAAGCATCAATTCTCTTAAGGGACACATTCTAAATTCTTTCACAAAAATTATTTCTCAAAGATTTCAATTATTTCACTATATATTTACACAGACTTATCACGATGACTGGAATGAATCCATGCGGAACATAAGCAAACTAATTATGCATCGAAGTTACCAGGTACACATGATAAAAATATGTCGCGGTCACAATAAAATACATAAACAAATAATAACTCTAAATTAAGTAAAGTATGTAAACTAGAAAAATTATATTTCATCTAATTTGATGAGCGATACGGCTCAGAATTGAATTAACTTATCGGCAACTGACATTCTATTTCAATCATTATATTTCAATCATTCTATTTCAATCTTTCTATTTATTCATTCTATTTCAATCTCATTTGTTGAGAAACTTGGCTCAACTTTATTACGCCATTTTTCAACTTCAATACGCCAAGATTAGTCATGGGTCACAGGTGTGGGTATAAGAGGTCTCCTTCGTCTTGAAGTTCTATGACCCAACTAAACATATATAAGATACAATATGAAGAACATCTTCTATTGTCTTGATATCTATGTAGGATGAAAAATTACTCTTGTTATTTTTTAATTTTTATCTAAATAGTTTAATTTTTTTCAAACAATCCAGTTTTGAAATCCGCTATTTAAACCTTTAATTTTACTCATTTGATTTAAACTGTAAAAACCTCACTTAACCCTGCAACTAAATTCAAAAATTTAACTGAAATAACTTTAATTTTATTTCTGAATTCCCTAACAAAACTCTGAAAACCTTTTTCCAAATTTTTCTCCAACTTAACTCCTAAAACCCCTCATTGACTTGCAAATACCAATGTGAGTTACGAATTTTATCCACCGCTTTAAAAGTCTAGTTCTAAATTCCAAATCGAATTCAAAAACAGTTAGTTGATGCTTTTGTTTTTCTACTTTTATGGGAGTTGATTACAAAGCCATCATGATTAATCTACCATCTGATCCACGCATTTTGAAGTCTCCGTAGACTCCGCATTGTTAAAGGAAAGAATGGTAAGAGGAGAGGAAATAATTAACTCTAAAATATTCTATTCGCCGAAAGAAGCAACTCTTCTCTCGTGTAGCTAATTAGGGTTCAGTTAATGATTCATTTGGCGAGGGAAAAAATTGCTCTTGGCGAGCTAAATGGCTTAATATTCTTTTTAAAATTTCTAATTGAGACTTTTTTCGCAGCGGCTATTCTGTGGTATATAATGGGCTTTTGTGAATTGTTCCTGTTTTGGCGTGATCATTAAAGCACTAAAAGTGAAAGATGTGATGCCACCACAGCTTAAAAAGAACACTTATATTATGAAATGTTGGTTATTAGAAGATATTTGCGTAATTCTAATTAATTGCGTAAATTTTATTTCCGACTGCTTCGCATTTGTAGTTAACTTTTTAAAGGCGAAATTTCTAATTTAAGATAGTTCGAAAAATAAATTAAAAATGCGTTTTTAAATTGCTGTTATCGGGTTTCTTATTTTGTGCCTTGTGTTATTAATTTTTTTCCTTCTGATGTAATTCTTAAAGACGGGAAAAACAACACTATTTAGTTTAAAAACGATTTTATGATATAAAATAGCATAGCTCAGAAATCGTTTTCTCCATTTTCAATTTTAAACTGTTTGCTTTAGAACAATTTTTATTATGATTTCAAACTGTGTGAGTTGTAAAAATTAGAGAATATGATTAATAACGTTAGCATAGATCTTTAAGTAAATATTAAATATATTTAAGTATATATATGATAAAGCGATTTTGGATTTCCTAATGCCATCAATTTGCAGAACTCCATTAAAGAACAGCTCACCAGCCAAGAAATTTGAAATAATGTTTTAAAATAAAACCAGAATTTTGAATTCAAAATTAATTTTTGTCTCTGCTTCATAATTGTGCTGAAATCAAGAGTGTTCCAAAATGTACTCAAAATTTGAATTAAACAGAACATTTATTGTTGCCAACACAAAAAAGAATGAGGTTTGACAATTGACAGAATTGGAATTCTGAAGAAACAAAAGAACCACTCGAAAGAACAACGCAACAAGGTTTCAAAAATAATTAAAATTTGGCTGTCACAGTTCACAGATTTCGCAATTGTTGGAATATTAATTTAATTTTATATGTCAACTGTGATGAGAGTTATTAAAAAATATAAAGAGTCTGGATCCATTGGGTTCCAATGCGCATGTGCTTCTACATGCGTATTCGACAAAATGTGGTTTTAATAAGACTGTGAGACATGCCATGCAGCCCATGTGTCAATCCAACTACTTCATGTTACATTTCCTGGCGGTACGCTCTCTCGTTCCATTGATTATAATCTGCACCTAGATCATTGAGTTTCTTTTTATGGGGCAATTTGAAGTCAAAGGACTATGCAAACAAACCCACGTCCACCCATGCATTGAAGAAAGGGATTCAACGCTGTATTAACAAAATTCAGCAGCATATATGCAAAATGCGAATAAAACTTTTGATAAACAAGTTCTTGCGTTCCAGCAGAGTCTTCGAACTCATTTGCCCAATGTGATATTCCATTCATTACCCTGTTCTCTGTACTTTTTGTTTCAATAAAGAAAATCTATAATTGGAAAAAAAATATTTTTTTACAATAGGGAACCGATTATCCGGAACGATCGGGACCATCACTATTCCGGATAACTGATTTTTCCGGTTTTCTGAATCGCTACAAAAAGCCGTTTTTTTATTGTTAAACACAACTAAAAAAAGTATTTTTTTTTGGAAATAATCTTAAAAAGAAGAAGAAAACGATGGAGCAATACACTAATGATTATTTCCAAAATGATGGTAAGGTAAACATCTTTCAAAAAAGAACGAAAAATCCTAAAATTTTATAAGGAAAAAAAAAAATTTTTTTATAATGGTGGGAAAATTTATCGAATTTTGTTCCGGTTATTTGGTTTTCCGGTTTTCTGATTTCCGGATAACGGGTTCTGTATTGTATTTACTTTAAATCTTGCAAAAAGTTTGAAACACCCTTTATATACTAATATTATAAAAATATATAAATTGCTCCATATTTTCGAAGAGATAAAAAAATAAATAAATAAAATAACAGTTGTTATAAATAAAAAAAAGGAAATTTTCTGAATATTTATTTTTCTTGAAGTTGTTCGAAACAGTTTTAACGTTATTTCCTAAACAGCATCAATTGTTCTGAAACTGAAGTTTTTTTTTATTATTTTCTAATTAATTTCTTCAACTTTTAAGAAATTTGTTTCAGCATTAATTTCTAGATAAATGCAGCAAACATTTTGAAACCATTTAATCTTCATTTCCTGACCAACAGAAACAGCTGTTTTATAAAAAATTTCTTTATGTTCTAACCTCGTCCCTCAAAAAAAAAAATCATTATTTTCTGATCAATAGAAGCTACTGTTAAGAAACTGCTTTATCATTATTTTTTCCAGCATCAGCTACTGTTCTGTTATTTTCTAACAGTAGCAACTGTTTTGAAATGTATGTTGTATTTTTCTAAGCAATGGCTAGTTCATCTGAAAAATTTCGTCATTATTTTCTGACCTATAGTAGCAAATATTTCTCAGCAGTTTTATATTACCGTTAAAATAATTTGCATCAACAATTTCTTAGCAGTTTCTCTTTATTGTTTAATCATGGATTATAATACTTAAGTACTATCCACTCTGACGTCGTCACGACTTGGCACAACTGCCTACAGCGCCCTCTAGAAACATTTAAAGCAAACGGTTACTTGATTTATTTGGTACTGGCATGTACTTCATTTACGTCGCACTAGAGCTGCACAATGAGTTGATTTAGTAGTTGAGTAGTAGATCTGAATGACTGTCACTCTACGGTATATTATGTTGTGTCTCCGTTTTTATTAATTTCTGAACGATTATGTTTATGACATGAAGGAATGAATAATAATTTTTTATTATTTATTTTTTTAAAGCTGAGTTTTTATGCTACAATCGAATCAAATATATTAATTTTAATTTGGATTGCGTAATTTTACGCTAGAGTTTTTTTTATATAGTGTGAATTTATATGTAGAAAGATAAAATTTTCTAATCAACTTCAAATCTTTTATTTTACATTTTATCTCTATAACACATAAAAAAAAGTATATCTGTCGTATTCTTACTTACTGTTGTTCATTCCAATCTGTCATATAATAAATTCTACTATAAATAGAGAAAATAAAAGAAAAATCTACATTAATGACGTTTTTCGCAATTTATTATTTAGCTTAAAAGGAGTAATGGTGCATGTTGCATGTTATTCATATAAATATATTTTTAATTCAAAATTTGAGAACTTGAAAAATTAAAATATTTAAAATAAACGGTTGTTTACTTTGCCTTTATTAACAATTACATTATGTTTGGTTTGTCTTTATTAACAAACGGCATCTTTAATGAATTAACATCGAAGCTTTTCGTAGAACTATAATAGAACTTATAACAAAACGATTATAAGGAACTTTCAAGTAAAAATAATAAACGAAAACGATTAACTCTATAATAGTTGAGCTTTTTGCCGCAGATTGGCGCTAAACCGCTTGAGCCACTCTAGCCATTTTGAAGTGTATCAAAAACCGCGTTATATTTTATATGTTCTAATATTAAAGTGGAAACTCATTATATATTTTTCTCCCTTTCTAACAAATAAAATAACATTCTAATTTTCTGAAATTAAGAAAAATATTATAAAATATTATTCCGCTATTAATAACGAAAAACGTCTTTCAATATCATACCCCCTAATCAATAAAATTGTAACATTTATCTAAGTTTTTTAAAAATTTTCTTAACCTATGACAAATTTTCTAGAATTTATTTGTTCTCGCTATTAAATTTTTAAAGAAGGAAATAAACAGAACGATAAATCAAGTAGATAATTTCCATCAATTATGCCAGACGACATTTAAATTCAGGTTTGAACAATTTCATGTCATCTGTATAATCGTTTGGAAATTTATAGCAGAGGGATCTGTAATTGTAATATGAAATATTAACTATTTTTCATACCATCATTTGTTTCCATTTTGGCAATTCAAGTTCGACGCAAAGGGGATGCAAATTGTGTGATTAAAATCATATCAATCGAGACCAAAGCTGGCAACCAAATGCGCATTCAAGATCGTTTGCAATGAAATAGAGAAGTAGTTCGATGGTAGAATTCTAGTGCCCGCTTTTAAACTAAATTGCGCTGCTGGCTTAGTTAAAGGGTGAATTTAGTCATCAATGCAAGAACTTCTGTTAAATTTTATTTCTTGATAAAATTGTTGGAAAGCTCTCCAATTTCTGCATACACATTTATCTTAATTAAAAGTTAATTGTTTTGATTATCTTATATTTTATTTATTTTCAGGGCATTAAATAAGTTCAAATTACGATGCTTTCTGTTTTATATTGCCAAGGTATAAATTATGTGTGCTTTAATTAAAGGCAATCTAGGATGATTTAATTAGATTCACTCAATATTCCCAAATGCCTTTGCAATAAGTTCTTTCTTATTACATTAGAATAAATTTCATTATCCACAAATTATATTCTGACAATTATGTACAAGTTAAATTGTTTTAAGAAAAGTAGTTAATTTGATTAGGGAATTTAATCTTGAATTTTTAAAGCGTTAGCATTTTACATTAAAATAATTATATGCACTGTGAAAAAAAGTATGATCAAAATTACCAGAATATGGTAAAATTTACGGTATTTCTAACTCTATGGAAGAGCTTTGGTAATAGGTTTCGTAAAATTAACAATGAAGTATGGTTTTAGAATATGTATAAAGTTTAGTAAAAGTGGTAAAATTTGGTAAATTTACCATGACACGTTAAAGCATGGCATAAAAACCATTTATTTGGTTAAATTTATTTCTCAGTTTTATGTTCTTTAGGAAATGTGTGGTATTGTGAACTATGATTTTAAAAACTGAATTTTTCGGTGAAATGTTACCATATGAACGGAAAACTTTCCAAGTAACTATCTTTGATTTGGTTTCACCGAAATTATTGGGGGGGGGGGCTCTGACCGGATCGGTAATCTTTTATTAAAGATAATATAATTTGTTGATCCATGCAATCGCCAATAAATTGTAACTAATACTATTCTTTTAATTTAATTAAAAATATTCGTGTTAATTTATTTATGTTGTTTACTATTATTATTATTTATGGAAATAACTTGTTGCCTCTAAAATATGACTATATAAGACTATATTTTTCTTTTCTTTTTTAGGTAAGTTAAAGTTATTTTGATCTACTTGTATTGAACTCTTTGTTTTCAGTAAGTGCAAAAATTTCTTACTCAATTTTAAACTGTTTACAATAATGTGTCTCGTTAAAACACCGTCTGCTTGGTTTTACTTCGTATTCGAGAATTCATTCGGCCAATTAGCCTCCAGTATTATGAAGATTTCATTTTTAATAGTGTGATAAGTTTTTCCAATATTTAAAAAGAATGTAAAAAAGAAGTTTCCAATATTAAACTATTAGAACATAATTAATTAACTTGAAATAATCATCAATCACGCATAACCACTATTGGAGTGCGGATAAATTATTCAATATTTTTTTTTTCAATATAGAAAAAATTTGATATAAATTATTCCATGTCATTAATTCATATTTTGTATAATTACACTATTTTGGAATAATTTTAAGACAAACACGGGTTATTTTGTGTTTGACATAGTCTCTAGAACCATTCGGTTTTATTATATTAAAAAGTAAAAATACATGTTCATAATGCTTACACTAAATTAACAAGTAGGCTTTTTTAACGCTAAGAAATCCCTTTAGTAAAGAGTAGGGGAGAAGGCTTTCTACTACGATTAAGAGATCCATGGGGCATAAAATTAGAAGATACATGCCTTCGGAAATAAATAGTAACTCGCCGATTAAAAGTAGGTGCTAATCGACTTCTAAAATAAATACTCGTCTCTTAAAGGTACGAGAAATCTGTTTTCTAAAATAAATACTCCTCTCTTAAAAGTAGGAGATTTACCATCTTCTAAATTAAAAGATGCTTATCTTTTAAAAATAGGACATAATCATCTTTTAAAATAAATAGGTACTCGCCTCTTAAATTTTTTTTCTAAATTTACTACTACTATACTTATAAATTTGCTTAGAATTCTACTTTAGAAATAGTACTAAAGTAGATATTCGTGTCTTAAAAGTAGGAGATACTTGACTTCTAAAAGTAAAAGATAATCATCTCTTAAAAGTTGGAGATAACCGTTTTCTAAAATAAATAGATACTCCACTCTTAAAAGTAGAAGATATTTATTTTCTGAAATAAATAAATACTCGTCTCTTAAAAGTAGAAGATACTTGACTTCTAAGTTAAAAGATGCTTGTCGTTTAAAAATAGGACATAAATTATCTTCTAAAATTAATAGATGCTCAATTCTTAAAAGTAGAAAAGATACTCATCTTTTAAAATAAATAGATACTCGTCTCTTAAAAGTAGGGGAAATTTTATTTCTAAAGTAGATATTCGTGTCTTAAAAGTAGGAGATAACTTGACTTCTAAAAGTAAAAGATAATCATCTCTTAAAAGTTGGGAATAACCGTCTTCTAAAATAAATAGATACTCGACTCTTAAAAGTAGAAGATATTTATTTTCTAAAGTAAATAAATACTCGTCTCTTAAAAGTAGAAGATACTTAACTTTTAAGTTAAAAGATGCTTGTCATTTAAAAATAGGACATAAATTATCTTCTAAAATTAATAGATGCTCAATTCTTAAAAGTAGAAAAGATACTCATCTTTTAAAATAAATAGATACTCGTCTCTTAAAAGTAGGGGAAATTTTATTTCTAAAGTAGATATTCGTGTCTTAAAAGTAGGAGATAACTTGACTTCTAAAAGTAAAAGAAAATCATCTCGTAAAAGCAGAAGATACTCGTCTTCTAAAATAAATAGATACTCGTCTCTTAAAAGCAGAAGATACTCGTCTTCCAAAATAAATAAATACTCGACTCCTAAAAGTAGGAGCTGTTTTCTAAAGTAGATACTCGTCTCTAAAAAGTAGAAGATACTCGTCTTCTAAAATAAATAGATACTCGCCTCTTAAAAGTTGATGAAATATGTTTCTAAAGAAGATATTCGTCAATTAAAAGTATTAGATAATCGTCTTTTAAAATAAATAGACACTTGACTCTTAAAAGCAGAAGATACTCATCTTCTTAGATGAAAAGATACTCATCTTCTTAGATGAAAAGATAGTCGTCTCTCAATAGTAGGAGAAATCTGTTTTCTAAAGTAGACTCGTCTCTTAAAAGTAGGAGATACTCGTCTTATAAAATTAAAAGATGCTTGTTTATTAAAATTAAAAGATACTTGTTTATTAAAATTTAAATATGCCTGTTTATAAAAATTATGGGATAATTTCTTCCTAACAACAAGATATAAAATAAGAGATGATTGTTTCCTATAATGAAGAGATAATTGTCTCTGTTTCATGTTTCGTTCATAAACTTTCCAGTACGCGAAAATTCATATAATAATAATTATATGAATTTTGGATTACGATTATTCAATGGTACTACAAATGCTAACTACATTTGTAATTAACATTTATTTGTAACTAATGTATTGAAAGATATATTCGAAATAAAGAAAATTTCCCTATCCTACATCAAAATAATTATTTAAGTAATACTAAAATTTTATTTTTACAATATTTATTTTGCACCCATAAATTGATACTAGAATAAGTCATAATTTTATTTATTACCACATGTACACTTTAGAATATTTTAAAATCTATGAAGAATTTAATATATATAGTACCCAAATAGTTTTTATATTCAATAAATAATTAAAACTCGTCTAAAGGTACTTCAATTTACTAAAATTGTTAGAATTTTATGAAATTACTTAACACTTTCTCAGACCAGATTTCCTACTATTTTTAGTATCACAAAATATCCCCGCCAAATTTCCAATATGGAAAGGAGCATTTTTTTCTTCCTAAAATTGAGATGTACTGCCTGCAATTTTATAAAGTGTATTTGCAAAGACTTGAACCAACAAATCGATCAAGTGCTTACGGCTTTGTTTGCTTTTCTAAAGAAAAATATTTCCTCGGTAGCTTGCAAAATCTTTCTGAAAACCTGAAAATACAGATTTTTCTCTTCACATCTAAGAAAGTTCATTATTTGTATATACACTTTGATGGCTATTAAAAAATTTTTGTCAATTTATATTTCAATTTTTCCTTCAGTTATTTCAGTTATAAATTTAACGAACTTAAGAAACAAAGTTCGATTAAAATTAATATTAAATATTAAAAACTGGTTTGGGCCGGGATAGCCTGGTCGCTAGGGCGCTGGGCACATGTTCGAGAGTTCGTGGGTTCGAACCCCACCGGCCAAAGACTCCCAGTGTAGTAAAATGGTGACTGATGCACGTTAAATCTGTCGAGCCGCAAAGTCCTCCATGTTCCCATAGCAAATCAATACCTCTGGGGTACTGAATTGGAGATTGATCGTTCTCTGATTCAGGTCAAAATTACGATCTGTGGATGAATGGATGTATAAATGGGTCCTCCCTATAAACGGGCGTGACGTAATGGGTGTGACAGAAGTCGAATTCTTGGCCATAGATGGCGCCACTGAAAAACAAGAACAATCGCACCCCTCTGCCTTAACAGGCATACAAAAGCTGGTTTGTGTTTTAATTATTTCCAAGGGATGACACAAATAAACACAACAATT
The DNA here is from genome assembly GCF_043381705.1 of Parasteatoda tepidariorum. Lineage (NCBI taxonomy): Eukaryota > Metazoa > Arthropoda > Arachnida > Araneae > Theridiidae > Parasteatoda > Parasteatoda tepidariorum. The sequence goes on along the minus strand of NC_092212.1, from coordinate 80,691,603 downwards.
TGAAAGATCAATGAAAGAAAAACAGAAGGAGATTTATATGTACAATTTACTGCTTTCTGTTTAGGAAACTAAAGAAAAATTGTTCCTCTTTATATTTTACAATAATTTGCGAAGATCGTCTTCAAATAGCTCTTCTAATCAGGTGTCATTATTTTTTAATTTAAAATTTTTTTAAAAAAAATTCCAATTATTTTGATTCAAATCAGAATTTTTTGCTTTAAATCTGATTTTTTTTACTTACATTATTATTATAATATTTATTATACTTTAAGAACTTCAATATGCAGTACTTAATATTTTATAAAGATAATTACAATCGTATGCAGATTACATATTTTAAAATTGCCTAATACATTCAAATGAAAGATTCAGATTAATAAAAAGAATAGATGTGTATTATTCTAAAAATGTACTGTCTACAATTTTAGAAAGTGTATTTATCAAGACTTGGACTAACATATACCTCTTATACATTTTGGAATACATTTTAAAATTATATACTTTAATATAGTTAGCAAATAGTTATTATAGTCAACAAATAGTTAAAACTCGTCTAGGAAAACTTCTATTTACTGAAATTATCCAAATTTTACAAAGTTACTGAACACTTTTCGAAAAGCAGATTTCGTTTTCTATTTAGTATTACAAAATATCAGCGACAAACTTTCATCGCTGAGACAGCATTTTCTTTTTTCTTTTTTAAAAATGAGATGTACCGTCTGCAATTTTATAAAGTGTATTTGGAAATGCTTGAACCGACAAATCGATCTAGTGCTTACGGCTTTGTATGTTTTACAAAGAAAAATATTTCTTCGATGGATTGCAGCTTTTTTCTGAGAACCTGCCAATATATATTATGTCTTTACATCTAAAGAAGTAAAATGTTTGTTTATATATTTTAATGGCTATAAAAATATTTTAATTTTTTTTTATTTCGATTTTTAAATCTCTATAGTGTTTATTTCTATTTTTTTCCAATATGTTATTTAATTCAATTGAACTCCAGAAAAATTCAGTGAATATTCAGTTAAATATTAAAGGTGGATTTAGGTTTCGATTGTAACCAATTGATACGTTGACTACCGGTCACGTGATAGTGTATTAAGAGTTAATACCCTGCAGTTAAAATGTTTTCTCCCTGAAGATCACTTCCCTTAGGAAAATTTACCATAGACACATCTATGTTAACCTATGGCAGCAATAGAAATTTGATCATATTACCAAGTCCATTGTAACCATAGAAATTTAAATGGCAAAGCGTCATATGAATATAGTAACCATAGATTTGTTCGTATTAATATGGTGGAATACGGTATAATGAAAGGAAAGTACTATAGACATATGGCACGCTAATGGAAACACACTAAACGCATGCGTCATTCTTATGAATAGACATGGACATGGTTGCGGAAGAAAGCAAGTTTATTCAACTATCCAGTTCAATTTTGCATTAATTAAACCAATTTATCAAAAACAATAGTACTTTTAATTAAAGTTTGCCCACTTTATAGATATTTATGGTAATTTAAATTCAATAATAAACTAGTTAAATAACCTTTTCGGTTAAAGAGTAAATAATGAATTTACCAACACAATTAATGAAGCTAAAGTAATTTCTGATTTGTTTTTTATTTATTGTTGCTTTTTGCCTTTCCCAGTGGTTTTACGTTATACGATTAAGCAAGACTCATTTTTAGAAGCTCATCCCATTAAAATAAAGATTAACAGTAACATTTGGCATGATGCCATTGCTCGTGGCTATCTAGTTTAGAAAGGCTAATCTAGTATGAGCAATTAACTAGTAAGATCTAGTAAGAGCAATTAACTAATGAAGCTTTTGCAAGAAGTATTTTCAAAATAATAACTAATATGAATAATATAATCATATAAATATATTACTTATATTATAATAATATAATATATGAATATTGTATAACGCTCATTCAATATATAATGCTGTTATATAATCTATAAAAAGATAAATATCTAATTACAAATAAAGTCTGATTTCATAATATTTTAGTAAATATTGCAAAATATGTTTTTCCATGTATTCTCAAAAAATCTAGTTACAAAACTTAATTAAGCATTTACAAAAGTATTTTCGAAATAATATATTATAAATAATATTATATAATTATATTATTTCAATTATAATAATATAATTAGATAAATAAAGTATAATACATATCCAGTATATAACGCTGATATATAATGTGTATACAATCCATAAAAAGATAAATATCTAATTACAAATAACGTCTGCTTTTTAAATCTTTTAATAAATATTGCAAAACATGTTTTTCTATGTATTTTCAAAAATTCTAATAGCAAAAATAACTAATTAAGCTTTTCCAAAAAGTATTTTCGAAACCCTTCTTCAAATTGAAAAAGATGTAAGTTTTAATTAAGTATCTAACGCCGCTCCGGTGTAACTTGAACCTTAGAAAATCCGTGGGAGTTTTAAATAAAACTAAGAGCGAAGAAAAAAAACCCTCATTTTTCGAACTAATTCTCAGAATTTAAATTATTAATTAGATTGAACTAGCTTAGAAAAGCAATTTTAATTGGATTTTTCGTCTGCGCCAGCAAAAAGAAATAATGGGAAAACATCACTTCTTATTACATAGATGAAAAAGTTAATCCCCAAAATGAATTAGAGCTCGAATTCGATGTTTTTCTTTTGGAAAAACGAGATGTTTTATTAATCTTATTAAATAGAATTTTGTTTTTATTTCTCCATTGCTAGGCAAAGAAAACAATGCAAAAAATCAATTGTTCTATTTTTGTTGTTTTAAAATTGTTCGAACAAAACGGAAGGAAAAAAAATCGTTTGCTAAGTGAATTTTGGGTGACGCTGAGACGAACTCAGGAAATTGCATTCGTTTTTGTGTTTAAAATTTAAGAATACTATTTCTTTTTTACTCTCGTTTGAATGCAAAATTTTTAAATTAAACCTAAAAGAAGCATTAGAATTTTTACGTATTCTAAGTTTTTTTGTTCCTCTAATCAGTTTATTGGAATTGTAAATATCGCATTTTTGTATGTTTTATCATAAAAATATGTTTACGAGTAAAAAGTTTAAAAAAATGTGGTAGCTGATGGGTTATTCAGAAATCGTAAATTCCAAAGCTTTCTTTCATTTATTATTTATTTATAAACTTATATACTTTTATATATATATTACTTTATAATCTTATATGTATAAAGTATAAAACGAAAATTGCAGCGTTTTAATTAATAAAAGGCTGTTTTAAAAGTATTTAATAAAATTATTCCATCGTTTTATCAATAAAAATCATAAATTAAGTTTAATAGGAGGCAGTTAATTTTGTGCTTCTGGAGCTATACTTAAGTATGCTTCTGCACAGAGAAAAATTGTGGTAAAATTATCGTACTGTATGGAAATAAAACATTTTCGGTAAAAAAATATTAATAATTCTGCCGTTCCGTGAAGAATCAACGTAACCGACAAAAAATAAAAAAATTAGACTTTTTATATATATTTAGCATTTTTGAATAAGTATTCTTTCAAAGATAAGTATTATTTAATAAGTTTTTTGCGTAAGCGACAAAATAAAGACTGTCAATAAAAGACTGTTTTGAAAATATTTAATAAAATTATGGAATTATTCCATCGTCTTATCATTAATAATCATAAATTAAGTTTAATAGGAGGCAGTTAATTTTGCGCTTCTGGAGCTATACTTTAGTATGCTTCTGCACAGAAAAAAATTCTAGTAAAAAATTACCGTAATAAAACATTTTCGGTAAAAATAATAATTCTACAGTTCCGTGAAGATCAACGTAAGCGACAAAAAATTGTGAAAAAAATTAGAGTTTTTATATATTTAGTATTTTTGAATGAGCTACTTATTGCGAAAAAATATTTTTTTAAAGATAAGTATTATTTTATCAATTTTTCTGAAATTTCATTTAAACATACTAATAGCAATGGAAAGAAAATATTTGTCAATCCAATTTAATTGCCATTTCTTTTTCATTTGCATTTTACTTTATACTATTTCATCAAGGTAATCGAAGCATTGACTGAATGAAGAGTTTTTTGTAACTAAATATAATTACTGGTTTCAAAAATGATTACTCGGTCAAAAAGAAAAAAAAAATCCTTACTCTCGGGTTCCCCTAAACCCATTCATAGAACCCTAGGATCCGCGGAACACCCTTTGCGAATCGATCTGCTCTAATTAATTCATTTACTTATTGATTAGCTACTACACTTAAGTTTTTTTAGAGATGCCGAAATATAGGTACTTAAAAGAGGTGTTTTTTCTTTAAATAATGCCGGTCCTTATCCGTAAGTGAAAATGAAGATGATAATTATCAAAACAGATAAGCAAAATTTAATTGTTATAATTTTTTAATCTCTCTTTACACGGTTTCAGTATTTGATACCCAGTTGTGTCTTAGTATTGCTCTTAAATAAATAGATGGCATAACATTATCATTGCATGTTATCATTTGTTCCTGTTTTGAAATTTGCAAGAAATAGTTTTGCGAGAATTATAGTTTTAATAGATTTTTTCCCTGTTCATATTTGAACATTTTCTAACTCGGTGAATTTCATAATTTAAATAAACATGAATTAATTACAAAATACCTAAATTTTTTTTTAATTTATTCAGAGAACAAAAATAAAGATCTAATTAACCGCCATTAATTACAATGATAATGGTTTATTCATGTGCTTATTTTTTTAATTTTAAATAAATCTATAACACGGGCAAATATTTTTACACTGCTTCCTTTGATTAAAATTTCTCGGATCTATGTCAACATCTGCTAATAAAACTTTCCATAAAAATCGTTTGATGCGCTGTTGGCGTTTTTAAATATTTATCTTCTATCTCTCATCGATTTTTCGAAGATTAATCTACTGCTTCAGATATTTTTATTGTTCTTTGAAAAGTTCTAGAACATTTCACGAGGAATATATATCGTGGATTCATTTTACTGAGTTTTGAGTTTCTTCAATATCCCTATCGCAGGAGGAAAAAAAATAAATTTTGCATTTTGATCGTTTGGCTTTTAGCGTCGTTGCCTGCAGCTATGAAAATAAAAAAGTCAATTTTTCCAATAGTATATTTAAAGAACTCTCATCCTGGGCAGATGTATATATTTCGTCGGTCTTGTCAACATGTTGAAAAAGTTCGGCAGCGAGCATATTGGATTTCTTGCCTTTTCTGCAAACGAAAATATACTTAAAGTTTCGAAAAATAAATAATATGTCTCCGATGTTCGAAAATGACTTTCTCTAAACTAGGATCTAATTTGGTGGGAATAGTTAAAGTTTGTTTACATTCTTGCTGCTGGCAAAATATTCCATAAATATCGTCTTTGTTAACATTTTTGCTGCTGGTTTCATTTTCAGTTTTGCTGACGAAATGTAAATAAACTGTGTTTGCTGTGTGGCAAATTTGCGTAGTAATTATTTTGTAGAATTCGAATTGTTTATTTGTACATTTTTCCAACTTTGGGTGTATTTTTAGACCATGGATGGCAAATGCAGGCACGCGTGTCATAAGTTGTCACGGTGGAGTGGTAGTTTATGACAATTACATGCAAAGACCTTTTTTCAAATAGAAAATGATAATAGTAATAATAATGTAGTTTTCAAAGATTTTGTCGCAATTCTGTAATTCCAAACGTAGAAGGCTTAGTATAAAAACTACTAGTTTCAAAGCCGCTTTATCAGGCACTGGCTGTTTGATTGTTATTAAATATTAAATGCTTAAGTTTATTCAGTTTTATTTCATGAATAGTCCTAACTGGTTGAACTTAATAAAACTGTTTCTTAACAACAAAACTTAAATTTATACTTTGTTTTATTGATTACATTATTTTTTTCACCTCCTCTCTTAGACTATTTGTCGAAATGTGATAATCAGCCTATAAATATTTTTTATAACTTTATATTTTTTAGTATGTTGGAAGCGAAACGTAAAATTTTTTCAAATAATGGCACTCTTCTGAAGAAGGTTGTCCCCCTCCATATTTATAATGTATAATCCCATTATACAATCGAAATATCGATTTTCTTTTTTTTTATGATTTTGAAAGGAACATAAAAAATGCTAGGTCAAAAATGACGTGTGTAGTTTATTACTATATTTTAAGCTGTTATTTTTATAATGATTATCGTCAAAAAATAAAATTTTAGATAAATTTATTAAGTTGTTGTCAATGAATTATTTGCAAAATATGTATGTTTCGAATTATAAATAATCGTTTTTATTCTTATCAATAATTATTTTTGCATTTAAATTCAAATCAATATAACTTATCATGCTTTGTTTTTGTTTGCAATGAAGAAATTAGTTTAGATTTTTTTTTACATATTTGTTGATACTTAAATTGCTTATATACCTAACTTTTTTCATCTAGAAAAAGGAATTGATTGTTAAAACTCTTTTTATAAAAATGCAAATTAATATTGTTTTTATTATCTTTTAGTTTATATTTCTTATTATAAGTTTCTATTTTATAGAAAAAATATTGTCTCTTGTTTTTAAAAAAACAGCTAAAATAAATTTGCAGTATACAAAAACAAAAATTTTTTGTTAATAAACACTCTTTAAGAAGGTTAAAGAAAAAAGGAATCAAAACAAATATCCTTATGAAAAATGAAAGTGAAACTAAAATGTTCCTAAACAATAATTATATTATCATTAAGCACGCATTTTATCATTATATTCTCTTTAATGATGCACTTTGGTTAGAATTTTCTGTAAAAATGGAGAAAAATTGCTGGAAAAATTTTAAAAACGTGCCTGCTACATTAAAAAAACTCGTTTGAAGTATAAACGAAATATTATTTTATAAATTCAGTGCACTTAGATTCACTAAATATCGAGTAGTTTCAAAAATGAACTTTTGCCGTAAAATAAAATAATCGGGTGCAACGTCATTGGAAGGTATATTTGGCGTAACAATTTATTCTATTTTGCAAAATTTATAAACCATTTTAACTTATTTTTCATAAAATTTTACACTTTTGCTTATATACATAAAAATCAAAAGAAATCATCCTTAAAATACATTTTTTAACTTAAACTCAAACATTTTTAATCTTTACTTTTCCGAAGAAAGTAATTGTTGTAGGTAAACATATTTATTATTTAAGTCAAGTCAAAACATCAATTTATTATTTTCTTCTATTCCGTGAAACAAAATAAATATTTTTTTTCCCTCGAAAAGTAAAAGGAAAAGATTCTAAAAATCACTTTGCAGAAATTCAATTACAGACTTGTATGAGGACTAGAGTTTGTGAACTATTTTATTGCTTCGCTGAACCAGATAGTGAAGTCGTGTTTTGGGGAAGGAAAAATAAAGAAATGGGAAATGGTAGAGCTTGTTTTCTATCGCGCTTGAAATCACCGCGCAGAAATTGAATTCGATATCGATGAAACGCAGACGATATCAAGAGTTTCGCTGTTCTAGTTTCCCTGCTTGATTTAATATAATGATACACATCAAACTTCTTTGACATTTGGTGCTTTTTGTTAGGATTTGACAAGATCACTTTCGTATTTTAAAACGAAAAACACTAAAAGGCAAAATGTGATTTTTTTTCTTAAAAAGATTTTAGAGCGAAGTGTTTTAGAAACAATATTGTTTCTTTGCATTAACAATGTAAAGAACGATTTTCTTTTTGGTCAATCCAATATTTCTTACAATATCTATATTAATAGTACGTATACATCACAAAGAAATGTAAGGTTTCCACTCAAATGTTAGAGCATATAAAAAAGTGACGCGTTTTGTTTTCCTTTTTTTAAAAATGCGCATCAAAATAGCAACACTGGCCCAAACAGTTATAGCGCCATGCTACGGCAAAAAGCTTACTACAAGTTATTTTTTTAATTATTTTTAAACTAATTTAAAAAGAATAAAATAATTATATTAAATAAAAGAATTATATTAGATAAGAGAATTATTTTAAATAAAAGTTCGCCTGAATTTTTTATCCGAAAGTTTCCTTCATTTTAAGAGATGCATTTATTGTCTTAACAAATGCATTATTACTCATTTTATCAGGGGTCATTTTAATTGATAAAAATATGTAAGAACTGTTAATAATAACTGTTCAAAATTTTAAAAAATTATTCTTTTCCTGCTTGTATGACGTTAATATTCATACTATAAAAACAGGATGGTAACCGAGTCTCAAACACAATAAGTGAAGTAAACATTAAGGACGTAACTTTTGATTGCTCTGAATAAACTATTGTGACCATATTATTCTAGATTGCTTCTAAAATTTTATTTTGAAGGATCAAGAAAAAACTTATGTTAATAGATAAAGTACGTTTTTGTGTCTTATTTCCGAATTGAAGGTCCACAATTCATCAACCCATATAAAGTAAACCCTTCAAATCTTTAAGATTGCATGTTAGTACTAGAAATTCCAATCAATAGATCAAATGATTCAGAAGTTATTAAAATTCTAAGTTTTTTTACTAAACTAGCACTTTTACCGTCATATAAAAAAGTTTCACTCGATATAAAGGAAAACATAGTAATAGTAACTTATGAATTGCAATTCGAATCATTTTAATAGAATTAAATTTCAGTTCTGAAAAACGAATTCTCACGATTTTTTTTAAAATCACATTGAATTTCAAAATTATATGTTAATTAAAAATTCTTTATACGATTCAAAAATAATTTAATTTTTAACTCGTCTATCGTGAACATATGATTATTTTGAACACCTTAGTTTATTTATAAAATTTTCGATCTATTTTTATTATATGATATAGAATTATTAAATTTTTTTGATGAAAAAAAAAACTATTTTTGTTTCAGCAAACGATATTTTAAACTGGGATATAGAACAATTTTTCATTATTAATTTAAAACTATATATGTATGTTATATAAAAGCTGAGTTTATGAAAGACAAATATTTGCACTTTATATTCAAACAGAAAATGTGAATTTCTATGAATGTGAGGCCAACAGCCTAACTTATTCGCTTTGGAATAAAACAATTCGTTCCCCTCGTATGCAAAGTCAAATAAGCGACAACAGTAATTTGACTTTGTCACGTGACTTAAACAATAGCGACAGAAAAGATGAATGGGCTGAAGGGAATGGAACTCTTTCTATTTTCCAACACAACTAGAATATCGTCTGCATCATTCTTCCATTTAAAAATCGTCTGCATCATTCGGCTATTACCGGTGTACAAGCTACGGTTTGAGGCGCTATGGAACAAAAGGAAGTAAGGTGAATTCTTTGGAAGGTTACGAACTTCGTAACTAGGGCATGTCAAAAGCGTGGATTACGTTTTGCTTATTGCGCAACTACAAAGGTGTTGTCATTTGTTCCGCCCGGTCACTGTTATTTTCATTTTTACTTTCTCTATTTCTGTTACGCATTGATGAGTAAGATCGTATAAAATTGGATAAAAATTATAAGTATGCTTGACTGTTGATACATTCTGTTTGATTGTGCAAAATAAGAAATAAATAATACTTCCTGCTTTTGCTTAACATCTTTCTTCTTATTTGATAAACATTAAGGTGGTGCTTTTACTTTCACATATAAACTCATAATTGCACGCCCACAAATATTGCGTATCGAAATGAACCATTTAAAATTGAAATAAAAAAATCATAGTGATTTCATAATATATTTTGTTAAATTCTAATAAAATAACTAAAATTTCCTAATTTGTATGAATTTGGGTGTTTATTACTTAAAAGAAAATCTTCCTTAAAAATTTCAGTGTTTCGCATTTTCTAGTCTTATAATGTATCAGTTAACGCTGTTTTTTTGAAGCTCTGTCGACAAGGAAAATAAAAAAGTCATAGTTTAAGAGCCTGACACTTGAAGCAATGCGATAATTTTAAATTATATAAGTATATAATTTAAAATTATCGCATTGAATAATTATCTGGGCTTTAGAACAGACAGATTACTTAAATATTTTAAAAATTATTAAACTTTTTATATAAGAAAAAATCGCCAATTTGGCGATATTTTTCCACCTTGGCGAAAATTATCAAATCACTGTCTTATTCTCAGTTTTTGCAAATTTTTATGTGCCAAAATAATGCAGCATTGGAGTAAATTTTTAAATATTAAAAAAATTGGACCACTTTGGACCATTGCTTTTCATTTTCATGAAACTGTTTCTTTTCTCCATATTGATGTTTTCCACCATTTTCATGATAAGCGTTAGATAGTGCTAGTTTTAGAAAGACTAAACTTAATTAGTCATGAGTAACATTACAAACTCACAGCAGTTACATAAATAGCACATTTTTCGTAAAAAAAGCATCATTTCATATTATTACGATACTTCGAAGAACAACCTTAATGTGTTGAAATGATCGATTTACACTAATTAATGCTGCGTATACTACTTCAATCACATTGGGTCTGTTTCACGCCATGGAGTGTATGGAGCCCGCTCCAAATTTCTTCAACTTTTGAGAAGATTATCATTTAACGGCTGTTAAAAGTTTAACTATGCAGCGTCATTTTTCTTTATTTAAGAAGAATTATTTATCAATATTTTTAAATATTTCTTTCATAAAATAAAGCTACCATAAAAAAAAGTCTTAAGGATTCTAAAATACAATTCAAGATTTTTTACACACTTTGGAAGCATTTTTATTGAATGTGGAGGATCGTTCTATTTTAAATGCACCAATAAAATTTTCGAAATGTATATTTTGTATGAATTTTTATTTTGATGAAAAATATTGTCGTTGTAGTGTTGGAAAATATTTTACTCCACTCTTCTCTTAAGATGGTAACCGATTAAACTTTTCAGTTTGTTTCCGAACGGCATCGTCAGAGCAGTTTTTGAGCGGGCTCCAAAAGCCTCGTGTCGAGAGCTGACCTACTGACAATCTGGCTCCATCAATAATTCAGAAACTATTCATCCTATTCCAACTAAGTTTTCACTTTACAATGTTACTTAGGAATTTTCGGTCGTCACTTTATTATCGATTTTTTTTAGCTGTTTAACTTCTCCCTTATATTATTATAATGTTTAGTTTCTTCTTTGTTTCCTTATAATTTAACTCAATTTTATCATTACATTATTTAGTTCATATTTTTTATTATTTCTTAATTTAATTTAATAATTTCTTTCCTTATGTATTTTAGTTCTTCCCTTGTTTTCATTTTTTAAATTGATAAATTTCTTTATTGCATGTATATATACATATATATTAATTTTCTTTCATTATTTTTAGATTGACTTCTCTATAGTTTTATTTCTTTGTTTTTCCCATTATTAATCGTTTAATTTCTTCATTTCTTTCATTTTCTAGTTCAGTTTTTCTATTGTATTAGGATATCGTTTACTTTCTCAGTTTTTTTTCATTATTTTATCGTTTAATTTCTCCATTTCTTTCGTTTTTTAGTTTGACTTTTTCATTGTTATCTATATTTTAAAATTTCATTTTACCATTGTATTATTAAGCAGTTTAGTCTCTAGAGTTGCTTTATTTTCAGTTTAATTTTTTTTATTTTTGTACAAAAAATGAAAAGCTAAAGCTTATTTTTATAAGAAACGTAGCAAAATTTTGATTTAAGATAATAAATAAAACATTTAAGCTACTCCTTCAAATATTTAAACAAAGCTTTTATTCCATACTTTACATTAATTAATTGTAACATTTATTTAATGAATTTAAATAAGGTTGTTTAAAATCCAAATACTGTTCTATTTAGATATCACAATTTCATTGTTCTTAAGAATAATATTGATTACTTTTCGGAGACCAATTACAGCGCATTTTAACTAAACAATCATTCTGCTTTCAACTGTTTCATCGAAGCTGCATATAATAGTCATAATAACTAATGCTTTTCAATCAACATTTCTAACTGCAACTGTATTCATCAAATATAATGATACAGATTTTGGAGATTATCTATCATCTCTTTGGCAGACGATGATTAAATGTTGTTGTTTTGAAGTAGATTATGCCGTCATTTCGTGAAAATAATATATTTTTTTGTTTGAAGATACGAATATATCATATTTTAGTTACATCTTTAAACATTTAAACAAAACTTTTATTCTGTACTTTACATTAATTTTAACACTCCTTTAAGGAATTTAAATAAGGTTCTTTAAGTCCGAATATTATTATATTAAGATATCACAATTTCATTGTTTCTCAGAATAAAACATTGATTATTTTTCGGTAACAAATTTCAACTGAACAATCATTCTGTTTCAACCATTTTATCGAAGCTGCATATAATAGTCATAATAATTTATACTTTTCAATTAACATTTCTAATTGCAACTGTATTCATCAAACATATTTAATAATACAGATTTCAGAGATCATCTCTTAGGCAGACGATGATTGAAAGTTATCGCTTTAAAGTTAGACTATGACGTCATTTCGTAAAAAAAAAAAAAATTATTGACATTTCTTTTTGAAGAGGAACTTCCGTATAATTTGAGGAATTCGGTTCATTTTTATTCCTTTGAATGATTTTTATCTGTTTATCATCAGTTAAGGAAAGATGCAATTAGTTACGTTAAAACAATGTTTAGACATAACTAGATTTGGATTGAGTTTTGGAAGCTTTAAACAGGATTTTTTTATAGGTTAAATGTAATTTCCTGTCCAAAATTTTTTTAAAGCATTCTTAAATTGTCCAATGACGCTAGAAACTATACGAAAGTGCATCTAAGTGATTACCTATATATAAGAAAATTTTTACTTTCCAACTTTAAATGTAATCCCAATGCACTTATTGCACACAAAAATTAATAAATAACATTTTTAATGAAATAAAGGGCACCCTCACTAGTAGCCTAGAAGTACCACCGTACTTTTATTTAAAATTTTATCACTTCCAATTTTTAGATGAAATAGATTAAAGCACTCGATTGTTAATAAATATTTTGGAAAATGTTTCAGACCTAATTATCAAGCAAACTTGTGTGCTGTAAATAATAAGAGATTTATAAATTCATACTGAGTATTTTTTCAAACTTATCTTCGAATTTGATTTGTTTATTTTTATTATTCTCGCATTGTGTGCACTTAACTTGGGTTCAATTTAAGCTGGCATAAATTTTTATGCCTTTTTAAATCCGATTAAAAATAAATATTTAAAATAGCAGTATAAATTTATCAGTTCGTGTTTATATCTTAAACATGGTTAGTTAAGCGATGCATTGGCTTTGTAACGGGTGATTAGAGCTTAGTCATGCGTTTAGTTAATCATTAAGGCGGGTATTTAACAAAGACAAGTTGTTTATTTATGTTTGAAAGTTGTTTCCTTTTCAACTGTTAACATATGTAAGGAAACTTTAAATTCACGTTTTCTGTAAAAATTATGTACATAGTAAATTGACGCAGTTATTTTCAAAACCACAAACTTTTGCTTCCGAAATCCTTACAATTAAAGGAAGTCCTACTTACTTTACTGTTACATTATAAATTTCAAATCATTAATTGGTAAAAATGTTTTTAAATATTTATTTATACTTACATTTTCTGGGTTCTGTGTTAAAATTACGTTAATTATTCACTGTCGCCTGTCTGTGGAATCTTTTTTAAATTTGCTGCTTTTTTTATTTCATAAAACTCGAGGATTATGACACGTAATTTTTAAAAACGTATATTTTACTAGGCACTTATGTTATTTATATGCTTAATTTAATTTCTCTTTAATCCATGTCAAAGACCTTATTTAGAGTATGAAAGATAATTGCTTCAATTTTTTTTAAAACTATTTTTTCATTACCTACGTGGAACAGCTGACCCAATTTTGATTTTAAGGCAACCAATGTTCAACTCTGTAACCTTATAATTTTGAACCTAATGCAGAATACAAGGGAATTCGTGGATGAAGTATTTTATTTTATTTTATATCCGTCGTTGAACAGCTGACCCATTTTTGGGTTTACGACTACTAATTTTCAACTCCGTAGCCTTGTAATTTTGAGCAATCCAGAAGACAAGGAAACTCCTGGATCAGTACCCCCAGAGGTATGATTTGTTATGGGAACATAGAGGACTTTGAGACTCGACAGATTTAACGTGCATCAGTCACCATTTACTACATAGAGAGTCTTCAGCAGGCGGGGATCGAACCCACGACTTCTTGTCCATGGACCCAGCGCCCTAAAAATGTTCCTTCGAGGAGTACTTTTGAGGAACAAACCCGTATTTGCGCTACATGGAGAGGAAAACCTGCCATGGTTAGCCTGACAGCAAGAGAACTCTAACTCATGATCCGTCTACCTCTGAAGATACTTTATGTCAACACTGTGGTCGGTGCGAGACAGGTGCGTAATTCGTATCGACCAGCCATCGCTGGGATTCGATTCAACTCATTAGAAGGCGAGTGCTCGATTGTCTGAGCCTACACGGCTCAAATATTGCATCAAATTAAAATTGTCAACTTCTGATTTTCGTGTATGTTTACTTCGGGCAAATATATAAATGAAAACTTCAATTCGGCATAAATGAGCTTGGAACCTCTTAGCATCTATAACAATTGGTTTTATTCTAGAATGTTTCTTAAACATTTATCTATAAATGGGAAAATATACGTTTATTTTCATCCACTTGTTTATGTACTATAAGAATGGCGCGAAACAACTGGTTATTTTACCGCAATTTCAGAATGAAAATTGTACAGTACAATTGTACAGTACTTTGTACAATATATTAGTATACACATTTTAAGAAATAATTCAAATGAAGCATTTTACTGTATGAAATATTGCGATTATGACATTTTATGAAATTGACTTTAATCTTGTTTTAATGAGTCAGGTATAGCTATTTTTAAATCTACAAGATTATAGTCAGTTTCGATACTAAAAAGTTTGAAATATTTTCAGATCTATATAAATAAATAATTTTTTTCAATCTTAGATACATAAGATCAATAAAAGAAATAATTTTTAACCCGTACATAGCTTTTTTATGAAAATACCACAAACAACTGACAACACCTTACTTGGCGCTCATCGTTTACTTGATTTGGCGGAAGAAAAGCCATCAGGCTTAATGGAACAAAAAACAAGACAAGGTAAATGGTGCCAAGTAACATATAAGAAAAATACCTCTCTATCTTCTCATCGTTCAAGTAATGGTTTCCATTTATTTCAGAGACGTGGGTGATACTGAGAAAATGCTCTACAGATTATCCTCTAAGTTCTTACACGGATGGGTCCAAAAAAAGAAAAAAAAACTAACCTTGTTTGAGGACAATTTAAGTTGCCAGAAGTTTTGACAGCCAAAAAAATAATAATAAATATAACATACTTTTACTGTAGAATGGGGCTAGTTCTGTTATGGTAAAATATATGTTTAGTTTATATAGCAATAGTTTCGGAAAGCCTTGCATACGTTTTTCATAAGTATAATATTTTTTTACAGTATTTTTATTGTATTTTTATTGCATTTTTATAGTATTTTATGTACTATAAGATCAATAAAAAGAAAATATAGTTTCGTAAATCCTTGTATACATTTTTCATGACTATAGTATTTTTTACAGTATTTTTATTGTATTTTTATAGTATTTTTATATACTATAAGCTCAATAAGAGAAAATATAGTTTCGGAAAGCCTTGTATACATTTTTCATAAGTATAGTATTTTTTTACAGTATTTTTATTGTATTTTTATAGTATTTTTACAGTGTTTTATATACTATAAGAAGATCAATAAAAGAAAATATAGTTTCGGAAAGCCTTTTATACATTTTTCATGAGTATAATATTTTTTACAGTATTTTTATTGTATTTTTATAGTATTTTATATACTACAAGATCAATAAAAGAAAATATAGTTTCGGAAAGCCTTGTATACATTTTTCATAAGTATAGTATTTTTATTGTATTTTTATAGTATTTTTACAGTGTTTTATATACTATAAGATCAATAAAAGAAAATATAGTTTCTGAAAGCCTTGTATACATTTTTCATTAGTATAATTTTTTTTTACAGTATTTTTATAGCATTTTATATACTATAAGATCAATAAAAGAAAATGTAGTTTCGGAAAGCCTTGTATACATTTTTCATAAGTATAGTATTTTTTTACAGTATTTTTATTGTATTTTAATAATATTTTATATAAGATGAATAAAAGAAAATATTGTTTCGGAAAGCCTTGTATACATTTTTCATAAGTATAGTATTTTTTTACAGTATTTTTTGTGGTACTTATAGTATTTTTATAGTATTTTTTTTAACTTGTTCGTTTAAGAAAATTTTTTTAAATGTGTAGCATTTTTTTATTTATTATTATTCTTTACTGACAAGCAACTTAACTTTACTCAGTACTACTTATTTACTTATCAATATTCTATACTACTTATTCACTTACAAACTACCTTAATATTATTCTACGCAGCTCCTTCACTTTTTCGATATTAAAACTCTAAGTGACAGCGTAATTTAATATTATTATTTTACCCCCATTTACTTATTATTCCTTACTAATTATTTACTTATTCTCATTCTAAATTAACAAGAAAATTAACATTATTCTATGCTATTTATTCGAGTATTTTTTACTTACAAATAACTCGGCTTAACGTTATTTTACACTACTTTATCACTTATCATTTTTCTTCCCTAATTAGACTAATTAGTACTAAATATTGTACTACTTTTTCACTTATCATTGTTTTATATTAACAAGTAAGTTAACAATATTTTATTCTATGCTTCGTTTCCTATTTTTATTCTATATCACTCTAGAATATTCAAAAAAAATTACCGCGATCGACTAGTGAAAGTTTGTTAGCTTCTTGTTAGAGAGATATTTGCCAAGTTGCCATAGGAAAACAAATACAATTACCGTCACAGAAAATATAAAAATGGCATCCCGCAAAGTATGGTTTGACATTCCTAAAAATTTATTGTAATAAAATTTAAATTTAATTCTAAAAAAATCTTTTGATAGGGAAAAATTTGCAAATTTTCGTTCCATAATAACTCACCCAAGATCGTTTATTCGCTTAAGAGACAGAAAAAATGATAGAATAAAATAAAATAAAAATAAATAAATAAAAAAAACTATAATCAAGGCAATTTAGAAGAAAGGAAAACATTCGTGAAAATCGAATAAGAACTCATTTGGAATTCAAAAGGAGTTCACTTCGTCATGAAAACAGAATTAGATCAAATAGTAGGGACTTCGGGACAGACCAATTATGTAAAAATCCGTTATCCCTCTGATCCCAGGGAAAACAGAGTGAAATTCAGACTAACATCGAGAATTTTAAAAGAGTTTTTTTCCCCTTCAGTTGAACAGTCTTGATTGGGTGTCTTTAAAATGAAGCGGCAAGCGTTTTGAGGCGCATGCGTTGCTTTGAATTCAAAGGAGATCCAGTCAAAGCGTCGACTAAAAATTGACCTGTTGTCAGGAGGGTTTCCATGGTTACCGTTTTGTTTGACCTCTAGGTATGAGGTTAGAATATTTTCGTCGAATCTTTCCATCAAATAGACGATTTCGCTCCTTGTTTTAGTCATTTAATTCACTTTAACGATGTCCCCTACAGCTATGGGAGATATTATTGGCAGTTTTATTTAACGAACATGATTTATGGATTTATTTTAAAACAGTTTGATGTATGGGGTTGGGTTTTGCAGGTAGCTATAAATAGTTGAATATATGATAATTATTATTAGTTTATTAAAAATTAGATAAATTGGGTTGCCTATTTTACTGGTGTTTACCCCATAAAAGAGTTTTTCACCATTGTTTACTACGTAAACAAAAACTGTTATTTACTGTAAAAACAAAGATCAGTGATGGCACAATTGCTAACATAGCTATATAGCTTTATGTTAATAACATAGTGATCACTGCATCATTTTTGGAGTATCGGGGTTCAACAGTTTTTTTTAGAAGAATGCAATAAACCTTGTACTTCTTTAATTTTTGTACCAAATCACGACTATTTTAGCCAAAATTTCTTATAAAGTAAACAATAGTAAGGCAACTGGGTCACAGTGCTGACGTAAAATATCTTCATAGGTAGGCGGATCATGAGTTAAAATCCTTTTACACGTCAAGCTAATCGTGGGAGGTTTTCGTTGTTTTCCCTTCCATGCAGCGGGTTAGTTCTATCAAAGAGTCCTCCATAAAGGCTAGTGTGTACCAATTCTTGATCTAGGAGTTACCTTGTCTTCTGTGTACGGTTGAAAATTACACGGTTGGATTCAAAATTAAGTTACGGAGTTCAACATCGATAGTTGGAAAATCCGATTTAGGTCGGTTGTTAGAAATCATTTATAAAATAAAATATAGATAAAAAAAATTTGCCTGCATTCTCCAAATTACCAGGTGTCACAAAAATGATCGACGATTTGAAAAATTAATTAATGAAAATGATTGGGGATAAATATATATGGTTTACTGCTTTCTGCTAAGCAGGGCAAACCTATATTCTCATCAAATTTCAAAACTGGTTAGTTAGAAATTTTTTAAGTAGATGGCGCTTTAGAAAAGTAATACAGTAGAGGCAACGTTTTGTAATCGTGTTAGACCATTTCCGTTCGTTTAGTTTTTATACTGCGCTACGTTGTTGCTGCATATAGTGTTTAGTTTGAAATAATTGCTTTATGTTTGCTCTAAGTGACACATGATGCCATATGATGAACATATAGTGCCATGTAGTAAACACTACATTACTAATTTCGAAGCTTGGTGAGAACAAAATGCATCAGTTTTTTTAGAAGAATGCAATAAACCTTACACTTCTTTAATTTATGCTCCAAATCGCGACTATTTTTAGCTGAAATTTTTTATAAAGTAAACAATAGAAAATTTCTTTGCCTATAGAAAACAAAAATAGCTACAATACAATAAAGTGAGATTGTGTCGTGTGTGCAAGCGCAAGTGTGGCATTCTAATCGTTATCAAGATTGAATGCCAGACCCTAGGATTTTGGGTTCATTAGTGTGATTTTACTGCTAAAATATGCATTTGAATTTGAAAAGTATTCGCTTAATCGTTCAAAATATCTACTCCTTTCTCAAAAGTTTCAATTTTACAGAAGAACATATCCGGTTTTTTTTTCTTGGTTTTTTTCCCTATAGATATGCATTTTATTCTCGAAAATGTCCGTTTCAACCAGAAAAGTACTAAATTCTTGTTTCTTTAATTTTTAAGGTTTAAATTTTCTTATTCGTTGTTAAAGATATTCAGTTACAGTTGAATACTGTAACAATATTTAAAAAAAATTTCAAACAATTATTATTTTTTACAATAAATATTTCAATAACTTTTATAATACAATAATTATACACCTAATATGATTTAATGTAAAATAATTATCTTATAATGATTAAAATTTACAATAATTAATGATTATTGTAAATTATAAGTTTTATTAATTATTTAAGGGATCTAAACTTTCTATATACTGCTTTCCTGCCTAAACAATTGGGACAATTTTGCACCGAAATTTCCCTGTCAG
Source organism: Parasteatoda tepidariorum (assembly GCF_043381705.1). Lineage (NCBI taxonomy): Eukaryota > Metazoa > Arthropoda > Arachnida > Araneae > Theridiidae > Parasteatoda > Parasteatoda tepidariorum. The sequence goes on along the minus strand of NC_092212.1, from coordinate 80,672,142 downwards.
ATGAAATTTCTAAATAGTGAAGTTTAAAAACTCGGACTTAAACCTCTCTCTCTCTCAAAAACCGTTCATTTTTAGAAAAGTTCAGAACCCCATGAAAACTTTTTTTTTCTTCTTTTCATTTTCGTGATATTATCCATTAGGCTAGTACTGTATTCGATTTATTTTCAAAATTAGATGGCGTCCTAAGATTGAATAGAACTAAACCATCTTCACACTTTCTAAGGCACCTGATTTTCCTCTTTTCACTTGAAAAGAGGAACGAAAAACAATTGCCCTTTCTCCCTTCTGTGAATTTATTTTGATTTAAACAAGTGATTTTAAATCTCTCACTATACACGCACACAGAGCTCTAAGCACATCTTCCCAACTTCCAGCCTCCTTTTTTTTCTTCTTTTTTTTATTTATCGATCTTTTTTGAAAGGATGCTGTTACTGAAGAACGTTCATCTTTATTTCGAAGGATGCTGAAGATGGGGGGGAGGAGGATGCTGGTGATGGTTGATGCATAAGTGAGCATTGCTCTCCCTCATCAATCAGAAATGCTAAATGGAGGATGATTTTTTTTTCCACTGCAGTCACGGGGTTATATTGTTTCCCCTTCTGTTTTGTTGTTCTTAGAATTTAATGATGTGTGTTCACAGGGAAAGTATGTTTTCGATTAATTTTCTGAATGCATCTTTTTTTTTTACATTGAATAAAAATAAAAACTATTGTTCTTATACTTGGTGTTGAAACGAATAATAAATTCAACTCAAAATCAAATAAATGATTCGTAAAAGGATTTTTTTATTGCGTTGATTTGAATCAGTTTTACCAATGGATTTTACAGATAAAGCATGGTGCCAATGAAATATTGATTAGAATTTCATTTCCGTTTAAACTTTATTTTAGTTTTGATTTGAATCAGTAATTGAATTATTTGGTTTGAAACGATTTTAGTCAAAGTGTATATAGTAATAATTTGTGTAAATTTATTGATTATAATCATCATTTTAATAATGATTTTAATAAATTATGAAATCAAGTTGATTCATTTTGATTTTAACTAGTGCGTGACCTGTTTGTATCTATTTATTGATTATAAACGTCATTTTAATAATGTTTTTAATCAATTATTGAATCAGTTTGTTGAAATTGATGTTAGTAATAGTGCATGAATGGATCGTGTTAATAGTTATTGAAATCACTACTTTCATTTAGATTTGAAACAATAATTGATTCAGTTGGTCTGAATCAATTTACTTGATATTGCTTCCATGTTTCGAAATGAATACGTTATATTAAAAATATAAATAATACTATTTCAAACCATTAATTTGACCAGTTGGTTAAATTAATCACAATCAGTCAGTGAATTCAGTCAGCTTAAATTAATCGGTCCATTATTTAGAATCAATCTGACTCTTGTATTCTTATGATTTATTTCGTTGTAATACCATCTAATAAAAATAAAAATGTTCAGGAATTTGCCATGAAATATTTATTATTGATTTTTTTTTTAATTTTAAATTGGCCAGATAATTATTTAATGTTTATTAATAATTATTGCATTTAGTATTGATATAGTATTTAGTATTTGAATTATGAATATTGATATAGTATTAATGAATATTGATATAGTAATTACGAATATTGATATAGTAATTATGAATATTGATATAGTATTTAGTATATGAATAGCCAAATATAGTCTCCAAGACTTTAAAGGGTCTTCGTAGATGCAAAAATCAATATTTTTGAAGTTTCTAAATTTAAGTAAGGCAACATTTTTTTTTCTTTTTTATTATTTATTAAAAAGATTATAAAGGAAAATCTTTTTTTTATTTTCCGTGAAGAGGAATTGAAATCAAATGTCCATAATCTATGTATATTCAAAATTTCATTAAGTAAGTTCACTATTTTTGATTTATATCATTTTATTTTACATTAAAATAAAACAGCAGTACATAATGCAAAAAAAGACAAAGTTAAAAGGAAATATTCCGCTCAATTAATGAGTAATTTACATTCCCTTTACTCTGTTGCTAAGCAACCATCGTGCATCGTCAAAGCATTTTATTAAATCTTCTCACAGGTAAAAACATAGTTGTAATTATAATAAAAATATTATTATTTTTAATAATTAATATCAAAATTCCAAAATTCAGAAGAATTTTGTATCTGGTTCTCTTCTTAGAAAAGAAAACAGTTAAAATAACGCTATGACTTTACTGCTTTATTCTAAGGGACTAAACTACGACGCTTAAATATTTTAAACTTAAATAAATAAAGCTTCCCCTATTAACTCTCCTAACAGCCACATAATTAAAGCAAGCCAATCGTTGCCAGACTACAGCTATTTTTCAAAACTTCCATTTCACGGTTAACAAGTTTTAATATGCTTCGAGATACGCCTCTGTAAAGGAATGTTGGCGGTTAAGTGAAATAATTGCTTTATGTGCATGTATGCAAATTACCCCTATTAAAGACCTCCTTGTGCAAAACATCTTCCTTGTCAACTTCCCTAACTTCAAGTAATAAATCATTTTATTTCTTTTCCTCGCCTTCTGTTGTCTTTCACTTTTTAATTGAAGTATTTTTTTTTTACTCGTTCTTGCTATCGTATCAACTCATGTAGGTAAATGAATATTCGAATTTTTAAATTTTATTATTGGGACTAGTATCGCCAACTAAAGTCGCCAAGGCACTAAAAGGTATATTCGTAGATGCAAAAATTAAAAAAAAATGGTGAATTATACCTCTCAAATGGTCCTCTTCTGTGATGTTTTTTTAGTTGATCGTGGCTGACAGCGAATAAATTCATCCAGACCAGTGTTTCCCAAAGTGTGGTACGCGTACCCCCAAGGGTACGGGAACAGTAAAACGGGGGTACGCGTTCTTTTGCGAAATATCTTGCAACAAACGAAAATTTCAAAAAATTTCATTAAAAAACACAGCTATCCATAAAAATTTACGATTGCGTTTTTATCTATTGGCTATTTTTTGCAGAGCTACACTAGAGCATACAATTGGTGTCAACAGCCAGTTGTAATTTTTAACTTATGAGCAATTTTTTTATAGTAAAATATACATTCATTTTCTTATTAGTATGACACAGCGTTACGAAAAATTTAGAAAGGGTACACAAGAGTCATAAGTTTGGGAAACACTGATCTAGACCAATCCACTGTTTTTTTACGGATAGAACTTGAAAATGGTTACTTAAATGACCTCAAAATGACCTTAATCTAGTATTGTCTACTTAAAAATATAGTTGTATACCTGCAGGTGACGTCATAGCATGTAAATGGTGGCATTTATCTTTTCAGAAGCCAATCAGGTTCGAGACACTCGCGTGACGTTCTTTACAGGAATCAAATTAAATCTGATTTAAATCACATGGTTAAGCATGATCGCTTAACTTCTCGAGTTGCAAGTACTTAATTGTATCTAATCGCCTTGGTCAGGGTTTTTAGTTACGATGAAAAGTATTGGAAAAGTAAAAAATTCAATTCAAGTAGCCTTTTCGACATTTTTGTAGCTTATTATTATTTGCGTCTAGTGAATTTCTTTTCTTGACATTATTATTTGCGTCTAGTGAATTTATTTTCTTGACCGAAGTGGGGAAAAATACACTATAAAATTCTTCTACAATACACAAAAAATTCTAACAATTAAAATTTAGTATTTTTTATAATAATTAATTTGTATTAATTTTTGTATAAATTAATAATAACTAAAAAAGCAGATTAAGTTTAATAAATTTTTTTTTTGGAAATAACGTTTTGACACAATTATAAGTTAAATTTCTATGCTACATATTTTTTTAAATAAAATTCGCCTTATGTATTATTACTTAAAACTCGGTTCTATTAATTTAGGACTATATAAAAATATTTTACTATTTTTTGTCAGGAAGTTTATATTTTTAATTATTGTAATGGAGCAACCATTTGTTAGAAGAAAAACCATATTTTCTCATACCAGAAACTATAGGTTAAAGGTGCACTATAGCTCCTCCCCTGTAATGCTGAGAATTCAAGAGAACGCCATTCAATGAGAAAAACTTTTCGCTGCAAATTCTCTTTAATCTCTTTAGCTAATTTATAAAACAGAAAAAATGAGTTCAGGCAAACATAGAATAAGCCTAGAAATCACTGAAAAAAAATTCTAAATATCAAAATGCAAACAAATTATTGGAAAAGAACAACTTCTCAATTGCGTAATCAAGTTGTTGTTGTTGATGTATATGATGTTGTTTAGGCAGAGGGGTGTGATTGTTCTTGTTTTCCAGTGGCGCCATCTTTGGCCAAGAATTCGACTTCTTCGACACACCCGTTTATAGGGCGGACCCATTCATACGTCTATTCATTCATTCATCCACAGATCGTAATTTTGACCTGAATTCGATCTCCAATCCAGTACTAGGTATTGATTTGTTATGGGAACATGGAGGACTTTGCGACTCGACAGATTTAACGTGCATCAGTCACCATTTACTACACGAGGAGTCTTCGGCAGGTGGGGCTCGAACCCACGAACTCTCGGACATGAGCCCAGCCCTCTACCGACCAGGCTATCCCGTAATCAATTTAACTTCACTTACTTTTCTTTTTTTCATTTTGATATTTAGAACATTTATTTTCAATATTTGAAACTTAATTACTTACTCTAGGTTTGCCTAAACTCATTTTTTTATATTTTAAGAAAAAGGAAAATTTGCGATGTACTTTTCGTCCAAAATTCATTTTTCCCTCCATAATTAATATAAAAGTTATAGTACAGAAAAACGGAGTTCAGACAAAACCTAAAGTAAGCCATGAAGTTACAAATACGGAAAAGAAATTTTTAAAATATCAAAATGAAAATAGATTATGAGATAACTTGGAATTACGAAATGGAGAAATTCTCTTGCAATACATTTATTTGCATTTTGATATTTTGAAGGGAAAAAAAATTTGGCAATTGAAACTTCGTGGCTTAAACTAAGTTTGCCAGAACTCGAATTTTCTTTCTTTTAAATTTTAAATAAGTCACGGAAGGGGAAAGAGAATTTGCGATAAAAAATTTCTCCCGTAGTATGGTTGTCCTCTTGAGTTGCGAATAAAAAGATACAATGTGTTAACTAACAGCTTTGAAATTTCTGATTCACAAATCGACAAAACTCTTTATTGTGCGATTTACAAAAGAAAAAAAAGTCAAAAGAATATTTTGATATTTTTTTTATTGCTAGGAGAAACCTTGAAAGTGAAAGCAGCTCTAACCAAAACTGTCCGTTTTCTGTGTGAATATTTAGGTCACTACAAAGCAGCAATAAGTAACAACCTTGCCAAGTGGGATTCATTTCTTATTTTCTCTCTTCCATTTTTTTCAAGCGTCACGCTTGGAATTTTAAACATGCTTATTATACAGTACTTGCGGTTACAAAACAAGAATAAATTTAACGACAGTTTTTTTTTTCAATTGTCACGAAGATTTTTTATTGAAGAATTTTATTGTTGCGTCCTTTAATGTTTGGAAGTTTCTAGTTAAAAATACTGTCAACGATTCTTAGTATGTGTTTTGTTTTATGATGAAAACAAATGGTAATATTGATTAGAGTTTTGTTTAGAATCATTTTTTATTCTGTTTACATGCATTGTTTTATTACTTTTAACAACAATGCAATCATTTAAGTTCGTCGCTTTTTTCTTTTTTTTGTCATTTAGGGGCACGGTTTCCGTAACTGTAATATATTCTTGAAAACATAAATTTAAAAAAAAAAAAAAATATTTATGTAGAAAATAGATTCTGCTTCAATAAAAAGCACGAATTACATTTTGCATTTATTAGTAACGTGTTTTTTATTATATTTTTTTATTTATTTTAAAGCCATATAGATAGAAAATGCAAAGCTATCCAAAAGATTTTAGCAATTGTTATTTAAAAAAATTTCCAATTTAATTTAACAAATTTTTTTTTTCTATTCTTTTGAATTAAAAACGTTCTGAATTGTAAGGTAAGCAGAATTTGCACTAAATAAAAAATTATAAACTTAAATGACATAACTCAAAATTTGGTTTGAATTGATCGAATAGTTTTTGAAAAATTAGCTTTTGAAAATACGACTGTTTTAAAATGCATTACTCATAAAATTTTCGAATGATTTCTTTCGAGTTTTGACTTTTCTATTAAAAATTGCAAAGTTTTAAATAACGTGAAAACTATATATTGCAATAACATCATAATCATAAAATAAACATATATATTGCATAAAAACAACATATAAGTGAACATGTATATTGCAATAACATCATAAAATAATTAAAAATAAAAAGAAAATATGTTTAACGAATAATTATCTTTGTACACACGAGTTATATAGTTAAAGAACAGATATATTTTTTGGTTCGATCAAAAAATTTCAGTGATATGATTTAGCATGCAAAAAAGTATAACTAACAGGATACAATTTTCAAGGGGCTTAAAATTGTGGCAGCTCTTTTAACTAAAATATTACGGATCATACTTTCCAGATTACTTCAACCTCCTCTCCAATAAATTGAGTGTAAAACATTGTTTATTCAGCTAAAGTTCTTTTTCGTGTCTGATTTAGCAACTTAAAACATCCATTGACTGCAGTAATTAGTCTGCTTAAGGCTGTTCCAAAGGTTTCTTTCTACAAAATAAAGACTCTTTTACAAATAATATGCCATTTTGATAACTGGCGTGAGTTCATAACATTTATTGATGATTGTTTGCTTATATTTAGCCTTTTTTCTTTAGCCAGCGACCTCTACCCTAATTTCTGAAAATGGCGCAAAACGTCATTATGAAAGAAGAGACACAGTCTTGTGAAAATAAAAATCGTTTGTGATCTAATTTTTTTAATACTTGAAAAGTTCCTCAAAGCTGCATTATCTTGGCTTAAAACTTGCTAGTTATAAAATCTCGCAGAAACTATTCATTGATTTTGATTAATTTTATCTAGGTGGAAACATCTAACCAATTTGGCGATTTAAAAGAAACTTAATAATTTTTAAAGTATATAAGTTATTTGTGCGTTCTAATGACAAATTGTTATTAGTTTGGCGATAACTTTTGTTCAGTTTTACTGAAACCCCGTTAATGGTTATCATGATATTTTTTGAGGTATTTGATTGCAAAGACGTCTCCTTCCGGTTACCGCAACTTTTGTTTTCCTTTATGTGATTGGTTCGTAAATTCTTTACATAGATATTCGTTTATTTGCAAATCGCCAAATATGAGAAAGGCCCGTTTGTAAACCATTACCGACCAAATAATTCTTTACGTCATGATGGTGTATACAATTTAAAGTTTTAGCTTTGCCTCGAGTGTAAAGCACTTAATGCGTGGCTTTTATTTTTCTTGAAGAAAATGCTTTGATTTCTTATTTTTCTTGATGAAATAGCTTCGGTTTCTTAATTTTCTTGACGGAAGAGCTTTGATTTTCTTTTATTCTTGACAAACGAACTTTGATTTTTTTTTCTTTCGTTTTTTTTGTTTTTTTTGACGAAAGAGCTTTGATTTCTTATTTTTCTTGACGAAAGAGCTTCGGTTTCTTAATTTTCTTGACGGAAGAGCTTTGATTTTCTTTTATTCTTGACAACGAGATTTGATTTTTCTTTTTTTCGTTTTTTTTTCTTTTTTGTGACAAAAGAGCTTTGATTTCTTATTTTATTTTGACGAAAGAGCTTCGGTTTCTTATTTTTCTTGGCGAAAGATCTTCGAAAAACACTACTAAACCATTAAGATTGCACTTCCAGACATTATTTTTTGCGCGCAAGTGCAATATAAAATTGCATTCATTGCATTGCATTAAATATACATGCTAGAAATTCTGAAAATGATCATAAGAATTCGAATAAATATCGAAGTATAATCATTAGAATAAAGTGTTTTGGCTCAAGATAAAGTACTAATTTTTAATTACTGCCTAACATAAATCCATAAAGACTTATGAGGAATAGGTAGCTACCTCATTCATTGCCCATAATGCCATTGTTTCCCACCGAAAAATTTGAATCGAAAAATTTTAACAATAGTCGATGTCACTCTCGTCTGCTTGACAATAGCTAATTTCTCTTCCACTATAAATTTTAGTAAAAGCGACAAGAACTATTACCGTTCGTATTCAAGTAAATATTGCTCTTAATCGATCTCTCGTTTCTGAACTAGGAGAACAAAACGGGTTGAATAAATTATCTTCGAAGACCATTAAGGAACGTTCGGGTAATCTTCTAAACGCTCTTCAGAAAGTTATTTATCATTGATGGAACAATGGCGGAATAAACAGAAACTGCTTTGTTTAAGCAACGGTAGTAAAATACAAGGTTTAAGATGCGTTAGTAGTTTATGAAATAATTGCCAAATTTATGCAAATTGAATTAAGTCTAAAATTGCCTTGTTGGCTATTCAGAATAATGACCCTTTGCTTGTTTTGGAACATCAACTCAAAGATAGGTTTTTCCTATCAAATAATCGCAATATTCTTGAATAAATTAGAAGCGAAATACGTTACCAATTTTTCATACAATAGACATTGGAGATTTAAATAAATTACCTATACTTTATAAACCTATATTAGTTTAGAAAAATCTTGACTTTAACCAACATCATTTAATAGTAAGCTTAATTTAATATTTTTCATTACTATGACGACCTCTTGTTTTTTTAGAATTTTTTCATTTCATTACTTAATAAGTTAATTGTATACGTTTCTATTCTGAAAACTGTTTATTTTAAATTTTAAAATAATACATTATTATGGGTTCATATCTCTATGGCAAGCGTTACTCTTAATAATTCTTTACATAGTTCATTACATAGCTAGTAAATAAAGAAAAAAATCGAAGAAATTAAGCGATTGTAACTCACTAAACTGTGAATCGTTGGATTAGTATAATAAATAAACAGAATATTTTTAATAAATAAACAGAATATTTGAACAGTTTGTTGTACGATAATCAACGACCATAATTTTTTTAATGCTTCATTACGTAAATGATTCGGTGATTGTTTTTTTTTTCATTTGGAATATTTTATAAGAAAAGTAAAAATTAGTTCTCTGACTTGGGTGTCGTTGTTTTGATAACAAAAATTGTAATTTGGGTTCTTCATTTCTACCGTAATAGTTATGTGATTTATAATTGTTAATATTATTTTCTGTCTGTACGTAAATAATAACCTATTTTTTTTCTATTTTTTCTTCAATAATTGTATGACTTAGAACATTATTAGCAAGTTCTATACCCTTATATTTGGGTGATTTTATTTTACATACCATTTAATAATTTCTAAGTGTAGAAATATGATTGTTCTCTTTTCAAAAATCACTTAACATTTTTCCAGAGTTTTCAGGGATTTTTTATTTGAACTATCACTTAAGTTCTAAATCCGAAAAGTGTCAACGTTTTTTTCACTATTTAATATAACTTATCATGAATAAAGCTAAACAACGTGAATATGGTACAAATAATGGCACAGAAATCGATATATTGTGCCATTATATTATCTCATATTTGTGCCATCATTTGTGTTTGATTCAGGTTAACTTGTAACTTGTCATGTTAACTTAATGTGTAGCCTAAAGTTTGCCCTATTTTTATTTGAACAACTTAACATATTCTAAACCCAGTAATTTGAATGTATATATCTCAAACTCGGAAATGTATTTTTTGTTCCAAATATTAATTAAAATATTGTTACACAAAGCTTTTAAGATTTATGACATTATTTTATATAGGACAGCCATAAAACGAAGCAAAAATATTCTATTCTCTTCATTTATGTCCCTATAGAATAATTAGCCCAGACACCTGTGCTGTACTCTAACCATCTAACCCTGTACCAAATCTCGATTGGTTTTCTCTGGCAGATGACATTAAATTATTGGACAAGTTCCTAAACATAAATGACGTCAGAGAAATAAAAAAAAATAAGACCAATGATAAGAGAACATCGTGTTCAGGCGTCTTTAAGCCACGCCCCTGGACGAAATGTTCTTGACAACTCATCATGCGAAAAGGTGATTCTGGTATGATATCAATAATTCTTGTGGCTGATCGATATTAAGCTCGCGTGGCCTAATGTATTATTATAGGCTATTCTGTGTTAGTGTTATAAAAGTCAAAGTGTTACGACAATCAAAAGCCAATGAGGGTTGAATACGTTCCTCTTTTGTGATTGGATATTGTCTAAGTGGACTAGTATAATCTTGTACCTCAGATATCTTTTAGGAGGATATTAGTTTTGTTTTTGCGAATAAAACGTAAGAAAAGCTAAGCGTAAGCAGAAATATGAAAAGGGATTAGGTACTTCTTTATAGAGAGAACTAATCCTTATTTGTTGCGTGACAATTCACAATTTCATGAAAAATTTTGTGAATTCCTCTTTTTTTTTATTTTCCTCTTGCGTTTTATCAATCTTTATTGTAATGTGTCTGCAAATTGATGTGCTTTTAAATTACAATGGAAGGAAATTCTATATCGAGTTTTCATTTTTAAAGGGGATTTTACATTGACAAGTAAAAAAAGTGCTTTAGACGTGTAATCCAAATAACGCCGATATGCAAGCAATTAAAATTCTATATCATGTTTGCATTTTCTCAGAGGATTATACATTGAAAAGTTTAAAAAAATCTATAAACATATGTAGCAAATAACACAGGCATGCAAACAATTGCAAATCTATATCGCGGTTGCATTTTCCAAAGGGGATTCTACAGTGAAGAGAAATAAATGCTTCAAGAACTGCTACAATGCTAGATGATCAAGATTCGAATGAGTTTGAGCGTGGTGTTACCACCAGTTGAATAGCCGAATTTTGGGTTTACGACTACTAATGAACAACTTCGTAGCCTTGTGATTTTGAACTTACTCCAGAAGACAAGGGAACTCATGGGTGAAGCATTGGGAGAAATTGTGCCTTCATGGAGGACTTTTTGAGGAAACTAACCCGCATTTGCGTTACATAGAGGAAAATCACGAAAACTTCACATGGTTAGCCTGACGGCAAGGGTACTCTAACCCATGATCCGTCTACTACTGACGATATTTTACGCCAGCAGTGTGGTCATTGCAAGCTGGTTACGGGATTCGAATCGACCAGCCATCGCTGGGATTCGAACCCGGTTCACCTCATAGGAAGGCAAGCGCTCTATTTCCTGAGCTACCACGGCTCTGAACAGGCTATTATCGATGACGCTGACAAGTGGCACATATTTAACAATCCTGCCGATCGCCTGCGTTTATTTACCATTATGCAATCTGTCGCATTTCAGTAACTCCATAAGAGGCAATCAATATCCCAAGGACATTCTTTTGACAATACAAAGACACTCTTCTGGATCTAGACACTTCTGCTGAACATAAGAACATAAACACAATTGAGCATACTTAGGTTGATCTAATTAAGAAAGCTGTACATCTTACATTTTCTTGGATTTGGGGATTGCCATGCAGGATTCATGGTGTGAATAACCTCCAACATATATTCAGACATTAATCGAGGCCGTGTCATGTCATATTTTGAGGTAAACCTAGGACCAGGAACATCCATACGCAGGGTGAAATCCATATTTTTTATAAAACGTCCGGTTTTTGAGATATTCTTAAAAATCTAGTCATAAATTCGTGAAAATAGTCTTTTTGTGTGATTTTGAAAGAAATCACAGAAAAAAAATACTGTAGTCTATCCAGTCTTCTTGTAAATGGTCATGTTCCCGTGAATATGAGAAAAATGCATTTTATTTAGAATATTTTGAATCTAAAATTAGCGAAGGGTTTGAAAATATTCTGAAATGAAGTTGTGTTTTTTATAAAATAAAAATGGTGTGAAGAGTCCGATTTTAAGATAAAATAATTCGTGAAGAGTCAGTTTTTAAGATAAAAAATAAGAGGAAGGATCTAATTTTAAGATAAAAAATAAGAGGAAGGATCTAAATTTAAGATAAAATAAGTCATGAAGGGTCGGTTTTCACCACAAAATATTTTGTGAAGGGTTTTATGATAAAATAAATTGTAAAGGTCCCAATATCGCCCCTTAGTTTCTTAAATTTCTTCCTGTGAACAACACGAGTGCAAACACATCTGCACAAACATCTGCGCAAACACGAGCATTAAGATAGCAAGGATTATATTAATGCTCGTGTTTGTGTTTTATAGTGAGCATGATTTCTAACCTTTCGTGAACGCAAGACAAAAAACAACAAAGCATATGAAATTACGTTATGGAAATTTCGAGGAGGAAAATGAATGACAATGCCTGAAAAATTTTTTTCAAATGAATGATTAGAGATATGCTTTTTAGAAGGAAGTTGTATAATATTCCAGAAATATCGTGTTTAATCATCTGCTGTTTCGAAATAGAGCCTATGTTTGTGATGGAAAATGATATTTAAAAACATCTTGCAATCGAAAAGTTCTTAAAACCTTTTCATTTATTTTATTTAATTTTTTTTCTTTCTTCCCAACTGCTATAAAATGCTTAAAAATAGAAGCGAAATATAATTCGTAACCTATGTTTCTAAAATTGTACATTTTTCATTCTCTAAGTAGATTAAAGAAATATTTAATTGAAAATTATGCGAATTTTTGTTTATACTTACATGTATGTTTTAGACCAGGGGTTTCCAACTGGTGGCCCAGGGGCCGCATCCGGCCCGCGAAGCCTTTTTTTGTGGCCCGCTAACTAAAATATATTAGTTGTCATTTTTTTGCGGACAATTTTCGTAAAAATTCTATATGGGTTTAAAATACTTTTCTCGTTAATAAAAACCTAGTTTCTTCGTTTCTGTGAAATTTAACATACTAACGGTGCAAAGAAATTTATTTTTCAGGTTTTGCATCCAAGAAAATATTTATTCAAATACAAAAATAATCGTGTATGTTGTTCTTTTTTATTTCATTTTTTTTTTTATTTTGTCAATATAATTTAGCATGTGTGTATCAAAAATTTTCTCGAAGAAGTCTTCCGATTTAACTTTTTGAAACCACTCATTTTGGACGAAAATATTTACACACACATTTGTAAATTTTAAATTTCAAATGTAACTATCGATTCTCTGGTGGTTGCAGCAGACAAACCTCAATTTTCTCATTGAATATTTTGTGTGCTACTATGCAAGTTTTAATACCTTAACAATTAGATATCTGTTGCACATTAATTGTTTAATACATAGGTGCACATTAAAGTTATTGTAGCCCGAATTTTTATTATTTATTTATGTCTTTAAAATTATTATTAATAACAATTAAATATTTTTAAAAATCTACTTCTTATTTTAATTTGTAATTCAATACTTTTGTTTTGTACAACTTGATAAAACTCTGACAGCAATATTTAATGTTTCTTCAAACGTAAAAGAGTCCTACGAAAAATTTTGATAAAGTTGAGGCCCGCCATTTGATCTGTGTGTTTAATTGTGGCCCCCGGCCTCATGTAAGTTGGAAACCCATGTTTTAGACTAAAAAGTTCAAAATTAAAAAAAAACTTTTTTTACCATATTATTTGTTCTAAAATTTGTTTTTGACTAGCATAAACTGTTCTTAGAGTTAAAAGAGATTCGACATAGCATTTTGACGCAGCAAACAAACAAAAACACTGATACCGATCAAAGAAAAATTGGAAAAAAAAATCAGGCCATTTACAATTGAAGCGCTTACGGCAGTGTAAAAATAATCCATAATTAATCCCAAAGTGACATTTTAACATTAAATACCCCTTCCTTGTAAGGTGTCCAGATAAGTATACTATTTAATTTTCCTGAATCACTAGATGGCAGCACAATACACAGAAATATCTACATTGAATTCGTGGTATCCTTTGCAAAACACTCTCTCCATAACAGTTTAAGAAATATGACTCGTCATTATATTGTCCTGAGGTCGTTGATTAGAGCTTGGTGTTAAAAGGTACGAAGCGATAATAGATGAAAGCCTGATATTTCTGGTTTCAAAACATGTGATCTCCATCTGTATCTATAGAGCTTTTTTTTCCTTGCCAGATCATTGAATAAGAGGCGATTTAATGAGAAAATATGTTGTTTTTTTTCAAACCACTAGTCAACTTCGTGTTGTTGATTACTTTTAAAGATGTCTAATATGACTAAACCATCACGTAGAGCATCTTTAACTAAGTTTTTTTAATTACTACAGTTAACAAATATTTTTCTTTCTCTTCTTTTCCAAGCTTGTCAGCCCGTCTATGTCCTTTTGACGTCGCAGCAATTATAAAGCAAGCATATAATATCTAGTTTTTCTTCTTCAAATTAAGTATAGCTGATTTTTAACCCCTTAACGATTGGTTAATTTTCAAGAAAACGGTCATAAAAGTGCCAATTTTTATTAGTGCTGTTTGATTAGTGCTGGCATCTAGTGTGAAATAAACTAACTATCTACAATTACCTTAAAAATATCCTGGTACTGCCATCTGGTGTGTAAAATGAGAATTAAAAGTTTTCCGGTCAAATGAACTGAATTTATTTTTATTGCCACGTTACTACTGAACACTCCAGCCTGGAAATATCACGGGAGCTAGAAATAGAGGGCGAAACCTCACCCCGTCATTTCCACGTTAGCGAGAAGGAGGGGGTTAGAGCAATATACTACGTTAATGATAAACCTCCAAGTCTATTATTTTTTAATAATAACAAAGCTATTCTCTTACAATGATATAGCTTAAAGAACACTAGAAATTCTTTGAAATCCATTTTAATGTAAAAAAAATGCGACTCATAATGTCTATGGTCAGATATGCAGCCTTGTAGTTTTGAGACAAAATCAGTTGGATACGCTTTTATGCAAAAGAATTCACATTCAGGTATGCAGCATTATAGTTTTGAATCAAAATCAGTTGGGATACTCTTTAATTCTAAAGAATTCACATTCAGGTATGCAGCATTATAGTTTTGAATCAAAGCCAGTTGGGATACGCTTTAATGCGAAGGAATTGAGTCTCTTTATGTTCAGGTTCAGATATACAGCTTTATTGTTTTGAGCCTACTGCAGAAGATAGAAATTCACTCTCTGTAGCGTGGAAAGAAAAACCACAGAAACCTGCTTTACATTTAGCATGACGTTAACGAAACTCTTACCACAAGGTATATTTTTCAGAGCAATATAGAAACCAAACATATGTCGCCCAACAGAGATTACAAGCACACAGTTTTCAGTTTTTTTTATGCGACCATTCTCCCTACAACAATTCGTAAGCATGAGAACCACATACAGGTTAAACTACTCACGCATGCCCGTTCGGTTGCGTTTACTGGATGCAGTGAGAACAGTCGCAAACAATAAAACTTTTACTTATTTAGAAATAAACTCTACTAGCTTCATCACTAGTTTTTCCATTATCAATGTTTTGAGATAGCAAACCTTTCTTTAGAAATGCGTTGACGACTCTGATTTTTCTAGAACCTTCCGAAAAAGCAAATGCTATCAACATATAATCCACATACGCACCTTTCCCAATCCCTAGGGAGAAGAAAGCATTCTTTGTAACTTTAGGAAATTCTTTTGACGTTTCCTTAGGAAACCCAACAAGGCTCATTTCCTATTCTGATTTCCCATAAAAATATTTATTCATGTGTTCTCACGGAGGTTTCGAAAGATTAGGGGTTGGTGGAAGAATAAAAATCTGGACTACAGTTCTAGAAGGTTCTATCTTCATTATGATGGATGCATTCAAACAAAGTAGGAAAAAAAGAAGGTATTCTGCCAAGCAGACGACTTCTTACTCCCCAGAGTGGAAAAAGGAATTCGACCATACCCTTCCATGGAGATTCGAATATTCTTTTTCGTCTGAAAAGGATGTTCTCCAAAGAAGAAAATGAAAAATAGAACTAGGGGATAGAATACTTTCGGAAGAATTATTTAAGAAAGTAGGTGATATATGATATGGGTCTAGTTTCTAAAGAGTTGGCATTAATAAATTTTCTTGGCATTTTAAATAAAATCCTGTAAAAATACCGGGTTATTTAGAATTTTAAAGATATGAGCCGCACAATTACGCCGAACAAATTATTCAAAAAACGTAAAAAACAAGTTTAGGTAAACTATAGACATATGCAAATATGTAGACATATGGAAATATATAAAATATAACATCATTTAAGTTTAATAATAGTATATATAATTTTTAGATTGATTTAATAATAATACCAATATTAAGTTGCTTTAAAAAAAGCAACAAAGAATATTGCAATATTCCTATAAAGCTCGTAAATCAAATGCTTTTATCTAATATGCTGCCATCTCGTGGGAATTCTATTAATTAAATCTATGAATTAAAGTATCTATTTTTAAACTATACTGAGGAGCAGTTTGTGTAAAAATTTATCCTTTGAATGATTTTTTATTATCACTATATTGTGAAAGCTTTTTTAATGTATAGCAGACGAATAATATAAAAGTAATATAAGTTATAACAGCAATCACCTTTAGATTATTTATTCATTTCTTGTTAAAAACGCTATTTTTATGATGTTGCTTTACGGAGCATCCGCGACCAACTGATACCGTCTGCTAATTGCTCTGAAGCATAGGAGTTACGGGTTCAAATCCTGCCTTACCTCTGGATGTGTCTTTACCTAAATTGTGTCTATGTTCACGTGATCCTAAGACACGGTTCTCAGTCGATCACAGAAGCCAAGCATCACATGTTGTGGTCAGTGAATGGGAGATAGACCACTTTGATCACTCAAGTAAAAATTCTTGATTAGTCCCATCATCAAAAAATTTTGATGGTTTCTGTTGGTTTCTGTGTGATTCTTGATGGTCCAACATCATTTGATGGTCACCATCATCCAATATTTTTCATTACTTGTTCATGATTTTTGATATGACAACAAACTTCCATCATTCCTTGATGGAAAATGATACTTTATTACTATGATGGTTAACCATCAAGAGAAGTTTAACTCTCATGGACCAACAATGCGTCATGATCCGTGAAGGTTTATGATGGTTCCAACTATACATTTCCATGATGGTTTATTAAGGGGAATTCTTGTTGGTTCTCAGCAATATACCATCAAAACAATATGGTTTTCTTATGTTAGACCATCATAAATCAGTCCAAATTCCTACATTGGGATGATGATGGTTCATGATGGTTCCAACATTAGATTTCTTAGATACTATGATGGAAATTCGTGATGGTTGAAACATGAACCAACCATCAAAACAAGTTGCTATTCTTATCTTGGACCATCATAAATCAGTCCGAATTCCTACATTGTGATGATGGTTACTTATGTTGGTTTCCATCAAGACTGTGTTAGTCCATCAATGAAAAACCATCTAAAATTTTGTCTTGTGCAGATTGGAAGGAATTGAGGGTGCGAGGTATGCGCCGACTTGAAACTGTTCTGCCGTTATGTGATCAACTTCGCGTGCAGGTCATCGGGCTACCAAAGCAGGAAAACCATCCCTTCTTCCCCCCAATAGTCCATTGTACACCTCAAATGTGACTTAAATAAAGTTGTACAACTCTATATACCTTGCCTTAGGTTTGAAAGCTATTCCTTGAAAAGTCAGCACACAATTTCGTATATGTATGTTATTGTAAAGAAAAAAAGTGTTAATTAAAAAATAATCATTACGCTATTACCTTTCAGCCATGTAATCAATACTTCATGTACTTAGTACAGGGTGCGTAGCGTTTTTAAAAAGTGCTTAAAGGTGCTTATTTTTGATTTTCGTTTTTTAAAAGCCCTTAAAGGTGCTTTTTTTCATTGGGCATTTTTAAAAAGTGTTTAATTTTCCCTTTTTTAAAATGAGATTTTTCCTTTACTATGTTGATTTTCGCTTCGAATTATGCAAAAAGATACAGTTCAGATTGTTCTACTCAACGTTTTCACAATTAATTCAACCCCAATCTATTTAGGCTTATTGTCAGTCCGTAGCGCATGAAAACGCCATTCGTTTTACACGATTCAAAATTTCATGATTTTTGACAGTTGTCAAAAACAATGCCAAAAGTTTTTTTTTACATGATGGTTAAAACAAGACAAAAAACCGTCAATTGTCAAAAACTTTCCAACCATGCCTAATTCTGATGTTCTTTTAAAGTGCTTAAAAATATGATTTGAGTGCTTGAAAAATGCTTGAAAAATGCTTAAAAGGTGCTTATTTTTTGTTGAATAATTTGGCTACGCACCCTGTAGTACTTTAGCAAATTTATAATTCCTTATACAGCAGATTTAAATAAATAATTAATTATTCGCAGAAATAAATAATAAATAATAAATCTTCACCTCTGATGTTATTGTACCAGATAAACAATGATTATTTTCGTTAAATTTCACCAACGAATGTTTAGGTCCCTATAGACTTGGAATAGTTAACTATCTATTTTCAGATGCATAATACAATATGAGCAGAAATTGCTATTGCTATCTAGAGGGATTTCAAGAGTCATCACCATCCGCCCTAATGATTTTGAAAATCTGTCGATATGAAGATACATTGTAAATATTAAAACTTACAATGTTCTTATCACTATTTATCAATGCATATTTAAGATTTTTAAGAGCGAACATCGTCCCTTTAGAGTTTGTTTAGTTACTATGGAGATATCGGGTTTTAAATCTTTTGAGGATTCAGTTTTGTCAAAAATTATTATTAATTTTATGGATGTAAAGAAGCTTTCCCGGGTTTTTCACCAGTTATTAATAAATTCTGTAACATTTTACACGTTGGTATTAAAAATACTTTGGATTTTTACACTTTTTTTTAAACTTATTAAAATGAAACAGGACGAAACAGAAACGATCAAGTAATATTTTTTTAAAATTCGTGCGCGTAAAAAAACATAAATCATACTGGTATTAAGAGTAGTGCTTTGAATTTAAGGCTTTGCTTTATAACTTAAATAAAAGGGAACAGGAAGAAACAGGAAAGAACAAATAAAAAATTTTCTTTAAATTCGTGCTCTTAAAAAACTTAAAAGAAATCTTACTAATATTTAAAATAGGACTTTGAATTGAAAGCTTTGCTTTTTAACTTTAGTAAAAATTCAGAAATTAACAAATAAGATTGTTTTTAAAACATTCGTGTGTGTAAAAGACATGAATGATACCAGTGTTAAAAATAGTACTTCGAAATTAAGGCTTTATAACTTAAGTAACAGGAATCTGGAAGAGACAAAAATGATCAAATTAAGATTTTTTTTTAAATATGGATGTGTAAAAAATTTAAAACTGAAAGGAGTGTTTTCATTTTTATTTAATTGGTGCTTTTTTGCAGAATATTAATGTTTTATTTTTTACTTGACTCAATATCCATATCAATAGAGAAAATAAATAAAATACTTTTTAAGTATGATTTGGTTGAGTTTAATCAAATGTTATAGTATATTTAATTAAGTAGCTTAGAGGGTTTCGATTCGAAATAGTTCGAATATTTTTCTAGAGAAACCGAATCTAAAATGTATGACGTTTTTTTAAACTTTGATAATTTTGAAGCTATTCGATCGACTGTGCGATTTAACCGTATAAAATCACATTCTTTAAAATAAATAATTTTTGTATAAGTTTTCTTTTTATTCAAATAAACTCTTGTGTATTTGATAATGTTAAATTTGTCGACTGTTAGTAAATAAAAAAGTAAAATATAAATATTAAAAATTATTTTTTGCATGGAAACAGATGATTCCTTATTTCATGATTCTTTACAATGGGAGATAGACACATTNTAAATAACTAATTATTCTCAGAAATAAGTAATAAATAAGAAATCCCTCTTCACTTCTGATGTTATTGTACCAGATAAACAATGATTATTTTCGTAAACTTTCACCAACGAATGTTTGGGCCCCTTTAGACTTGGAATAGTTAACTATCCATTTTCAGTTGCATATTACAATAAGGACAGAAATTGACTCTTTAAATCCCTATAGATAGAAATAGCATCAACTTCCGCCCTAATGATTTTGAAACTTTGTCGATATAAAGATACATTGTAAATATTAAAATTTACAATGTTCTTATCACTATTTATCGATGCATATTTAAGATTTTTAAGAGCGATTATCGTCCCTTTAGAGTTTGTTTAGTTACTATGGAGATATCGGGTTTTAAATCTTTTGAGGATTCAGTTTTGTCAAAAATTATTATTAATTTTATGGATGTAAAGAAGCTTTTCCGGGTTTTTCACCAGTTATTAATAAATTCTGTAACATTTTACACGTTGGTATTAAAAATACTTTGGATTTTTACACTTTTTTTTAAACTCCATTAAAATGAAACAGGACGAAACAGAAACGATCAAGTAATATTTTTTTTAAATTCGTGCGCGTAAAAAACATAAATCATACCGGTATTAAGAGTAGTGCTTTGAATTTAAAGCTTTGCTTTATAACTTAAATAAAAGGGAACAGGAAGAAACAGAAAAGAACAAATAAAAATTTTTCTTTAAATTCGTGCTCTTAAAAAACTTAAAAGACATCTTACTAATATTTAAAATAGGACTTTGAATTTAAAGCTTTGCTTTTTAACTTTCGTAAAAATGCAGAAATTATCAAATATGATTGTTTTTAAAAAATTTGTGTGTGTAAAAAAACATGAATCATACCAGTATTAAAAATAGTACTTTGAATTTAAAGCTTTGCTTTATAATTTAAGTAACAGGAATCTGGAAGAGACAAAAATGATCAAATTAAGATTTTTTTTAAAATATGGATGTGTAAAAAATTTAAAACTGAAAGAAATGTTTTCATTTTTATTTAGTTGGTGCTTTTTTTGCATAATATTAATGTTTTATTTTTTACTTGACTCAATATCCATATCAATAAAGAAAATAAATAAAATACTTTTTAAGTATGATTTGGTTGATTTTAGTCAAATGTAATAGTATATTTAATGAAGTAGCTTAGAAGGTTTCGATTTGAAATTGTTCGAATATTTTTCTAGAGATCCCGAATTTAAAATGTATGACGTTTTTTTAAAGTTTGATAATTTTGAAGCTATGCTATTCGATCGACTGTGCGATTTAACCGTATAAAATCACATTAATTAAAAAAAATAAATTTTTGTATAAGTTTTCTTTTTATTCAAATAAACTCTTGTGTACTTGATAATGTTAAATTTGCCGACTGTTAGCAAATAAAAAAATAGAATATAAATATTAAAAATTATTTTTTGCATGGAAACAGATGATTCCTTATTTCATGATTCTTTACAAAAACTTTTCGATTCCTTTAGAAAGTTCTAGAAGTATGGAGAACTACGCAAAAATTAAAATTCAGTGGTCCAAATTTTCGACTAGTCTTCTGACCAGTCCATTTTGCGCCATGCAGTACCCCCCCCCACACACACACATACTTTTTTGTTTTAAAAACTCAAATCCGTCAAAAAAATCATAGCTTATTCAAAGAATTTTTTTTGTTTTGTCTGATTTTGTGCGTAAATTATCGTTTGCACTAATTAATAAGCTTATTTAAAATGAGGATTTCGAAGTTTTAACTTAATAGGTTTATTAGAAATCAAGTAATCTTTTGCACCAGGTAAAAAACATTTAATTGATAAAAATCGATTTAAATAGAAAACTTAGTA
This sequence comes from Parasteatoda tepidariorum, assembly GCF_043381705.1. Lineage (NCBI taxonomy): Eukaryota > Metazoa > Arthropoda > Arachnida > Araneae > Theridiidae > Parasteatoda > Parasteatoda tepidariorum. Next base: position 80,650,608 of record NC_092212.1, on the reverse strand, counting down.
TAAATAACTTAAAACATAATACTTGAGTTTGCAGACGATCGCGGTTTAGAAGTCTTGTGTATTTTTTTTCTATTTTAAGTGAGTAGGTTTAAGTATTTTGCTCTAACTCTGCATGTTTTTTGAGTATCATCTCAAACTGAGCCTTTTTCTTTTCCAAAAAAAGCATTTTCTTAGAAAAACTCTCGAAACTCCTTAAATTCTAGCCGGTCGAATATTTTCAAGAATTAATGAGTTAAATGGAAATTTTAACTTCTATACAAACATTATATGTTTATTTTTAATTAAAAGAAATTTTTTTAGTCATTGAAAGTTTTTCAAATCAATTAAATAAATAAAAATAAAAAATTTAGGAGGAAAGAAAATAATACTATTTTGGTAAAATTTAATTTGATAATAGAACTTTTGGTGAAACATGTTTGCAGCAAACTTATTTTTATTTTGAAGTAATGCCTGGAAATGCAGAATAAAAGAATTTTCATAAAAAGTTCTAAAAATCTTTTCTTTTTTTTTTTTCGTCAAAGGGTAAGGGTTCGCTGCAACAATTGAATTCATACTCAAGACCGGGGGAAAAGATATCTTGAAAACAAAACTTTCTAGAAAAGAAAATCGAATGTTTATATATTTCCAATTTTCTTTTACGAACACAGGAAACTAGATCTTCGAATCAAATTTCTGTCGCTTATAAAATCGAATTTTTTGAGATAAGAAATGTTTTTCAATTGTATTCTTTCAGATCGAAGAAAACAAAACTGGATATATTTTTATGCATTCGCGGCCTTGTTAAATTGTTTCATAGTTCCCGTTTTACGATCGGCAACGGAGAAAACTGAGTCTTCGAAATTTGGAGATCGTGAGAGATAGAACGTTGCCTTGAAATTTCAATCTCAGATTTTTATAAGCATGAAGAAAAGAAACGTTTTCTGCAGGCAGGAAAGTTGAAAAAGTATAAAACAGTAATTGAAAAGAAAGCGCGTATGTTTTATTTTATAAAACTTATGATTGCTTTCTGTATTATTTTTTAATATATGTTTTTCAAAAGATGTATGTATTTGTATATCTGCATTGAAATAGTATTTAGTTATTTAAATTTTCGTACATTTAAAAAACAAAACATAGTATAAAGTTTTAATTTAATTTATTTTTGGAATTAAGTTGGAGTATTAATTTTATATTAAATATGCAAAAATAATTACAAGTTTATTATTAAAATAACGAAAGAAGCAAGCAATCTTTGTTTTTTGAGAGCATGCAGTTAACCTTTGTTATTTGCTAGCAATCAAGCAACATTTGCTATTTGCAAGCATTCGTGAAATCTTTTATCTGTCAGCGAGCAGGCAATCTTTGTTATTTGGTAGCATGCAGGCAATCTTTGTTTTTTGAGAGCATGCTGGTAATCTTCGTTATTTGCTAGCGATCAAGCAGCATTTGCTATTTGCAAGCATTCGTGAAATCTTTGTTATCTGCCAGCGAGAAGCCAATCTTTGTTATTTGGTAGCATGCAGGCAATCTTTGCTTTTTGAGAGCATGCAGGTAATCTTCGTTATTTGCTAGCAATCAAGCAGCATTTGCTATTTGCACGCTTCGTGAAATCTTTGTTATCTGCCAGCGATCAGGCAATCTTTGTTATTTGGTAGCATGCAGGCAATCTTTGTTTTTTGAGAGCATGCAGGTAATCTTTGTTATTTGCTAGCAATCTAGCAGCATTTGCTATTTGCAAGCATTCGTGAAATCTTTGTTATCTGCCAGCGATCAGGCAATCTTTGTTATTTGGTAGCATGCAGACAAGGCGTAGAGAATAAAATGATACGTCAAAAACAACTTAATATTCCGTCAAAAATAGGGCACACGTAAAAAAGGAAAATAAAAATTAACTGATTAAGGTATAAATTTGTGATTCGTCAAAAATAGTTTTAAAGGTGGTGTATGAAAAAAAAGATCATTCTAAGTTTTATAACATAGACAAAATTTAATGATTTAAGCCACACAATATGACTAAGATCTCTAGTTAAAAATTGAAAAATATTAATCGTGATTTAAAAAGCTGATTTCAATATTTTAGTTTAGCCGTTGGAATGCTAGTTTTAACTAACTCATTTGCTTTAATTTGAAAATTTCAAAGTTGTAGAGTTTCTGAAACGCTGATGACGCGTTCGAAGAAATTACGCAACCATGTTTTTATTCTATATTCAAATACATTTACAGGATATGTAGCAGATGACTGACTGATTTCAAAATTAAAACTATCGAAAGCAAAGAGCGAAAAAAGAATGAAATAAACGATATGTCTGTTGCAAATTGTTTATGCAGAAGTTTTGGAATGTAATTACGAATATTGTCAAAAGATGGCGCTGTGCTCTGTTCAGAGTTCCTAAAAGGATAGGAAAACGGTATAACTCTATTCTAATCTCTGATAATCCTGCACCAGAAGCACGCGTTGCTTAAGCTCTGGGTTACTGAAGGCTAAAGGGTTTAAACCTCCAAATTCGGAGCGACAACTTCCTTTCACGTTTAGCGGAAGAACTGAAAGTTCGATGACATGCAGCTCCATCTGTTGGTAGTTTTACTAATGTAAATGTAGCATAATGTAAAAATGCGTTCTAATGCTAGGACCGAAGGGGTTAAGTAAAAATCACATTATCTGTCATCGCTCAGAGTCTCAAGAGTTTAAACGATTTATTGAGGTATCTAATACAGATGCTGTGATAATAGGTCTTTCAGAAATAAATCTTGAGTATTTTAATATAAACTTAATCAAATTACAAATCTAAAATTAATTCTAGAACTTACAAATAAAGCCAAAGCAGTACGGCCGAATTCACTAGACCGAGAAAGGGTTATATCTTGCTATGACCAAATTTATTTGAAACAAAAATAAAGTTTAAAAGAAAGTTTTACATCTGAGCTAACTACATTTTACTTTAATAGAGACGCGGTGGCTCATGGGCCAGAAAAGGGGTTTCCAACTTACATGAGGCCGGGGGCCGCAATCGAAAACACCAGTTAAATGGCGGGCCGCAACTTTGTCAACATTTTATATAGGACTCCCTTATGCTTGAAGGAACATTAAATATTACTGTCAAATTTTTATCAAGTTGTACAAAACAATAGTATTGAATCACATATTAAAATAAGAAGTGGATTTTTAAAAGTATTTAATTGCATATTTAAAAATTCTGGCTACAATAACTTTAATGTGTGCTCCTACGTATTAAACAATTAATGTGCAACAGATATCAAATTGTTAAGGTATAAAACTTAAAAGTATTTAAATCCCATACAGATTTTTTACGAAAATTGTCCGCCAAAAATTGACAACTAATATATTTCGGTTCGCGGGCCACAAGAAAAGGCTTCGCGGGCCGGATGCTGCCCGCGGGCCGCCAGTTGGAAACCACTGGGCTAGAACTTCCGCCTCCCAATAATGTGATGGTTCGAATCCCAGCGATTGCTGATTCGTATACATTCTGTTCCAAACTTGCACTGACCGGATGTTGCCGAAAAATATCCTCAGTGGTAGACGGATGAGGTGTTAGAAGCCCCTTTCCGTCGGGCTGAACTTGGAAGGATTTATTGAGTTTTCTCTATATGTAACGCAAATACGGGTTAGTTCCAACAAAAAGTCCTCCTCAAAGATCCCAATGCCTGATCCAGAAGTTCCCTTGTCTTCTGGGTTCAAAATTACACGGTGTTGAACATTGATGTCATAAAATCTGAATTGGGTCAGCTGTTCAACGTCAGATTAACTTTAATAAACGCTGTGATGTGGAATATGCGTCTAACGTAATTTAGTTAAAATCTTTGCCATGAGAATTGAAAAATTTTAATTAAAGCTAGGATAAAAATTAAGATTTATTTTATTTGTTTATTTATTATTATTATTAGTTTTTACAAATTGCGTTTTTTGACTGTATTTTTTGGTCGATAACAATTTGCCTACATGACTTAAAAAAATTGCTGTACACTTATCGCATCATTTAAAAAATATTTCTGAATGATTTTGTGAAATATGTCAACCTAATTTTTAAGACTCTATTTGCACATATATATATATATCAAGATTTATGTATACTGTTTCCTAACCCAAGAACCAACCGAGGAAGATATATTTCTCTGCTGGGAAGAAATTAATCTTCAAACGTTTACTTTCCTTTTGAAGGAACAATACAATATGCCAACATATGAAAAAATATTGACTCAGAGATGAAATATTCTTTGGAAAAATATTTATTTGAATATTACTTGCTGTTTGCTTATTTCTTATAATGTCAAACGGTAGCTTTATTATTTTTTCAATACCTATTGATTTATAACATTACAATGATTTTGTGTCATTCTTGTTTAGCTTTTTTTATTACGAATAATTTTGTTATATTTCGTGAAAATAAATATCACTTTAGTCTTGCTCCCGAATTTGCTTTAAACATACAATCCAATTTGGACAGGTATTCAATAATTTATTACTTACAAGGTGCTTAGCGTTTTTGAAAAGCGCTTAAAGGTGCTTATTTTCAATTTTCGTTTTTTAAAAGCCCTTAAGGGTGCTTTTTTCGTTGAGTGTTTTTAAAAAGTGCCTTATTTTCCCTTTTTCAAAATGAGATTTTTCCTTTACCATGTTGATTTTCGCTACGAATTAAGAATGCACAGTTCACATTGTTCGGTTCATAGTTTTCACAATTCATTCAACCTCAATCTATTTCGGCGTATTATCAGTCCGTAGCGTATGAAAACGCCATTCGTTTTACATGATTTTTGACATTTGTCAAGAAAAATGCCAAAAGGTTTTTTTTTTTGACATGACGGTTAAAACAAGATAAAACTGTCAATTGTCAAAAACTTTCCTACCCTGCCGAATTAATGATATTTTTTTAAAGTGTTTGAAAATATTTTTTGAGTGCTTGAAAAGGTGCTTAATGTTTTGTTGAATAATTTGGCTACGCACCCTGACTTAGTATGACTTATTATATACTTAGTGCGAAAAATGGTTAGTGATATTTTATAAATAAGATTAAAATTGAGCGTTGAAATACTCAAAAAAGAAGTCCAGAAGCTGTTCAAAGACAAGTTTTTTTATCTGTAAACTTTAAAAAAAATTGAATAAGATATAAATTTTCTATACTTAAAGCTAAACATGCATAGCCGCAAAAAATAAGAAATTCGCCTAGGCATCTAAAACTAGGCAACTAGGCAAATCGTTACTGAATCATTGTACCGATCTCCTCAATTTAACAAGACTCACTGGCCTGTTGCATGGAGGTAGGAAGTTCGAATCCTGACATCAAACTAAATATATATTTTTAATGTCTTTCTCAAATAAAAGCAATCTAATCTATTTTTCATTCCTACAAGGGCTTATAAGGCGTCAGTATAATTGTATGCAACAATGAAAAAAGAAAACTTCTGAAATTAAGAACAGTTGTTATACGAAAAAAAAATTAGATAAATTATCCATATTGCGAGGCATTCTAAATAAAAAGTGAATAGTGAGAAAAAACACCAGAAAAAAATTCAGGTGAAATTACCGAATTGTATGCTAATAACATTTTTCGTAAAAAAAAAATAATAATTCTGGTTGATAAACCAAAATATACGGTATTTAAATCATTCATTTGACATTTTTTCCGTTCATATGTTAATGGTCTAGAAGAGGAAGCACTGGTTTTAAAAATTACAGTTCTTGTAATAGCAATAAGTTCTAAGAATTTTGAACACTAATAAGAGGTATATTGTAATTGTAACATTTTGAAACTTGTAGTTGAAAAAAGTAACTTTTCTAATATGAACATTTAAAAAGATCAGATTCAACAAATACGTTAGTTGATGCTTTTTAGTTAACTAACACTAACTTTTAGTTAAATTTTCGCACTGGAAGTCTCGAAAGATAACAACAGTTTTAAAAATAAATCAACGAAAGTAAAAGAAGATCAAGAAACGTACAATCTGCTGCAATCCGCTTAGGAAAATATAGTAGTTTTTCACGTCAAGTTTTAACATTGGTTACTAAATTCAACAAAAGATGGAGCTACTAACGCAAATAACTATAAAACAACGTTTTCAAAAGAAGGAAAAAAAAGCATTATTCGCAGCAGCAGGGTACGGCACTGGCAACAATGTTCTAACAATGTTTGTTTAAAAGTATCAGTTGAAAAAAAGTCTGACATTTAGCAGAAAACGGAGTTTTATAGTTTTTGCAGTTCACAGTGACATCTGTTGACAAACTTTAACTAATTTTCATATCTGGCTAAAAAAATATTTAATAAATAAATTATTGTTTTTTAAGCAGAACGCACCAAACATTTCGATCTTATTTTCTTTTTCTTTTTTCAGTCTGTTGTCATTTCTGAAACTCTCGTTATATATAAATATTAAATGTACTTGAATAAATAGGGATTTGTCTAAAACTGGTTTTTATGTCAAAAAATTTGCAAAATTTTGAAGCGCGTTATCAAAAGTCAAAAAACAAACAAAATCTAAATTTATATAAGATTAAATAAAAAGAAGCATTTTTATAATTGTGTTTACTTAATAAATTTCAGGCTACAAATTAAATCGTGGATTTAAAATGAAACAAATCAGCACTCATTTTTTTAAATAGTTATTGTAACTATTACATTTTTTAGTTATTGTAACTATTAAATTCCGGTATAGTTATTGTAACTATTAAATTCCAGTACTTGTTTATAAAATCTAACTATAATGGTTAGCCTTTGTAGGAAATCAAAAATATGTTTCTCTTAAAATTTTACCCAGACTTGCTAGCTCTTATTTCAATAGTTTTCTTTTGAGACTAAAGGCCTACAGTTGTAATTTAATACCTTCGACTAAGAAAAATACTCAATACTGAAAGAGTGTTTATGTATTTCCTATTTTTTCTTTTTTGTAACAGGAAATGAATCCTGGAATCAAATTTCTGCGAGTATAAAATTGAATTTTTGAAGATAGGAAATGCTTTTAGATTTTTCTTATCACAAGGAAAATATTTTTTTTTTTATTATGTGGGTGTGTGCTCTCAGCTTTGTTAAATCGTTTCATCGTATTTGGTCTTATAATCACTTCAAATATATATTTGATTTAAGCATTAGACAAATCTTTTTTTTCTTTATTTTCAAACCAAAAGCTTTGCATTATTCCAATAAAATGGTAATGATATGAATAATATGTTAAAGTAAAATAATTTGGCACAGTTGAATTTTGATTAAACTATTCGCTTCATCCCTAATTTTAATGCTAAGTAAAATAAAATATTTTCAAATATAATTAAAAAACGCAAGTTTAAGTGTTTACATTGAGAAATTTTTTATAATTGATATGAGTAATATGAATAATATGTAATGATATGAATAATATGTTAAAGTAAAATAATTTGGCACAGTTGAATTTTGATTAAACTATTCGCTTCATCCTTAATTTTAATGCTAAGTAAAATAAAATATTTTTAAATATGATTAAAAAACGCAAGTTTAAGTGTTTACTTTGAGACTGTAAAGGTGTATAATTTTCCCCTTTTACATAAAAAAAAATTTCAAACAAATTTGAAAAATTAATTGTGTTTTGTCAGTTAATATTTTAATCAGAAAGTATCATAATTAAAAAAACTTTTTTTTATTTTCTAGGCATTGCTATTTGTAGTACAGATGATTCAATAACAACTGACATTCCAGAAATTAGTTCCTCCACTCTAAAAGAAAACCCACTGACAGAGCCCACCGTGCCGAGTGGCTTAGAATCGTCCACTACAACTCATAAAGATATCGAACAGAACAAAGGGAATATAGACAAGGTTTTTAGTGAGAATGCCAGCAGTTCACAACCTATGGCGCCATCTAGTTTTGCCACTGAAAAAGAAATAAAAGATACTTCTAATGCACCAAGTACAGGAAGTGATACATCTACTGCAACAGCTCATGAAACAAAGTTTAGTTCTAGTTTAAGAACCAGCCCTTCTGATATCGATTACGGAGGCTACTTTGTCACAAATACGAATGATTCTAAACCTGAAATTGCCACAAGCGAGTTGCAAAAAGCAGGGCTGCAAAAATCTTTGGATGAAGAGTACATTCCTTTGAAATCAAATGAAATTGAAGTTGCAGAAGGAAATTCTCAGTCTGAAAATCTACACACCGCATCCGTAAACGTGATTGATTTTGGTTCAGATACTAATCTAAATGAATCAATTGCTGAGGCTAGTTTAGCAACAGTAGATTTTGCCGATGTTGAAAAAAGCGCATCTGTAAGCAATGAGCAAAGAGTAAGTGCCTCGCCAAAGAGCGCAACTATTAAAAGAAGCTTAAATTCAACGGCGGATGCTGTGCGCGGTTTCGCAAGTTCCGCTACTTTTACACCAGTCAGTTCTGATACTACAGCATCTTTTTTTTCACCTAGCTCAAAAGTAGATGGTTTTGATACAACAATAAAAATAGAAGAGTTGCCAACGCCATTGCCGATAGAGATCTACAACAGTCAAGGTGTCACTCACTTGACATCTGTGAAATCTGCTGAAACAACTTTTGGCGACCTGTCTGAAGCTAGTGAGCGAGTAGATAGTTTGGAAAATGCGCCAAGCTTGACTGTTTCACCGAATAGTTCTAATGGTATTCCTATGAAGACATTGTCTACTTCTGAATATACTGATGATAAATTAGAGACAAATGTGAGCTTGAATGACAATGACGACAGAACTGAGAGCAATGTCCTGGGTGACTTACTTTTTGGAAACGGGGCTAAGACTCCAAAGCTCCAAACACAACCCAACGGTGTTTTTGAGCACGAGAACGATGATATAATTTATGCTGGGTTTGCTGATGAGGAACCTGCTGGAGTGACTTTCGACCCAGATGGTTTAAAAAATGATTTTTCTCAAGATCCGGATTCCATCATATTTTCTGTTCCACCACAAATTAAAAAGCAATCGCCTACTGAAGCGAATATTGCTACCGAAAGAGAGAAAGAACCAACAAAATCATTCAACTCAGAACATCTACCACATGACGCACCAGAAACAGAATTCGAACATTTGACGATCGTAAATGCGTCAAACGATGAGCCTAAAGAAACCAATCACAGTGATGTACTAGTTCCTCCTGCTGTGATTTTCGGTAGACCAATACACTATAGCTCAGAAGAAATGTTACAAGATGATAACAGTGTTTACAATGGCTCATTTGTAGATGTTTATAAGGCTACAGCTCAACCCGAATTAGAGTCCAAAACTGCACCAAAAGAAATTTTATCCCATTTGGTGAATTCAACTGAATCTAAACCAGGAACCACGCTATCTTCCCATTCAAATGAACTTAGAGAAATGAATGAGGACATTGCCCACAATACCGAACAGTCTGTACTCCGTCCAATCAAAATCAAAAGCCCATCAGAAGAACCGACTTCAACACAAGTTACCACACTAACATCTTCTACTCATCCAACCGAATTTACTATCGGTAATAATCCGTTGAACACTACCGATAGCAAAGAGAGTCAGAGTGCTACTACAAACTTATCAAGCCCAATAATCCTGCCTAATCCTGCCCCAAGCACAACCGAAAAATTGGTTGGAAATCTTGAAATCTCAACTGCGGTTGTACAACCAGAGCTTGTTGACTCTTTATTTAATAAAAGTTTGCATCCACTGGACAATAATGAAAATGGAACACTGTCTTCTGATAATAATTCGACTATTGCAGGTCTTGCAATTAAGACTTCAGTTTCAGTTACCTTACCAATTTCAATCAAGCAAAATTCGAGCCTAGATGCGAGTAATAGCGATGCAGATTTTAATCTGAAAACTGGAGATTCCTCTGCTACTTCACTTTTTAATGAGAGTAAGTAGTCTTTCATATTTTTAATAACTTCTCTTTTCAACTTCTTGTAATTTAGGACAATTTAAAGTGGTAAGTCTAGTTGGAACTTGTCCTACAGTGGACTTATTGTAAAGACACAGTTCCCAGTAGAACACCGAAGTCAAGTATCAGTGGTTGCGGTCAGTAAGCGAATGGGTGACCACTTTGATCAGTATGCGTAGGGGTGCGGGTATCGGTTCTCGTTATACTGTTCTACCGTAAAGTGCTCGACTTCGCGCGCATGTCATTATGCTATCAAAGCAGGGGAGCCATCCCCTCTGCAGAGAATCAAAATTGCGATGGCATATCTTCGGATCATCCTCAGGGATGTTTCCTAGACCATCGCCAATGTCCATTGTGCAGCTCTAGTGGAATGTAAATAAAGTACCAACTACCTAGTTGAAACTTTTATTCATTTTTTATTCTGGTGTAAATTCTATTATTCTAAGCATCTTTTTAACATACCACTCAGTCGGCATGGTAGACAGCATCTTCGACTTCCATAGTTTGAACTGAGATTCTATTGCCAGTGGCAAATTATATTTATGGTCGAATTACAATGTGATCATGTTTAAATGGTTAGACAATAGTTCTCGACGCATAGACCGTTGAGAGGGTCTAGTAGACTGTAAAGGAGACGAGCAATGTTGGTGGTTAAGGAGAAAACTGCAGCGACATAATTGGGTGTTTACTACTAGCATCTTATTTGCGTTACTGCAATGTGCGCATACTCTAAGTTTATTTTATATTATCACTAAAAATAAATAATAGACCATTATTCAGTTGTCATTTAGTGAAGCGACGTTAGCAATCAAACCTTTTTTAGACGGATTTGAAATTCTGATCCTCAAAAAATTGGGGGTGGTCACAATCCATGAAAGTTGCTCCCAATAGTTGACACTGAAGAGTGGTCCAAAGTTTGGAACCCTTAATAGTAATTTTACTTTTCGCATATTTAACCTTATCTCGAAAATTTTTAGGCAAGTTTAAAAAAATTAAACACAATTATAATTTTTTATCCAAAGCCTTAAACAGAACCTTGAAACTGGATGAATAATTAAGGCTAACACTGTTATAATTCTATCTGTTATAATGTTATTTCAGGTAGATCTTCATCAGAATCGACCTCTGTTCCCACAACCCTGGTTCCAAGTACATCCACAACTTCAGTTAAAATCAGGAGACCGAGCATTAGAGTACCTGGAAGAACAGATGGACCTGCTCTGAGAACTCGCAAACCTTTTATGGCACCCAAACCTCAATCTTCGAGCACCGCGGGACCTCCCGTTTCAATATTTAAGAAGGAAAGAACGCGCTCCAATTCCATAACCTCCTCTACAACATCCACACCATTCCCACAATTTTCTACTATAAGGGTCCATTATGCTAGTAGATATCCAGGAATGAAACCTGAAGAATTTTCAGTGTCTGTTGGTAAGTTGATGCCAGTGATATTGACAAAAAAACCAGATGACATTAATTTAAGGTTATTTTTCGAAGGCTCCGTCCTCATATAAAAAGATGATTTTTTTGCGAATAATATGCTATCTTCATAACTGCTGTGAATTTACACAGTTACTCATTCTATAGCCATCGCTCTCTATGCTTATTCTGAAAATGGCGCAAAACTTCAAAATGGAGAAAAACCACATTTTTTTCAAAAGGAAAAGCTTTTGTGGTTTAAATTTTTAATATTTTAAAATTTACTCCAATTATTTATTGCTGTATTATCTGGGCTCATAAAAATTTGCGAAAACTAAAAATAAAGCATTGATTTTGATAATTCTTATCTAGGTGGGAAAATGTCGCCAATTTGGCGATTTTTTTTAAAGTTTGAAAAATGTTACCAAATTGACGATTTTTTTTAAAAATGAAGTTTAATAACTTTTAAAATATATAAGTAATTTGTCCTTTCTAAAAACCAGATAATTCTTCGTAACAAGATGGTATAGTTTAAAATTATATCTTTGCTTCAAGTGTGGGGCACTTAAGCTGTGGCTTTTTTTTCCCTTGGCGAAAGAGTTTCGAAAAACCATGTTAAAAGTATATTATACTTGCAGATAACCGTGACTGAAACCAGAAGAATTCTTAATGCCTGTTGACAAGTTAATCCCCTTTATTTGTGCATAAAAATCCGATAAATTTAAGGATTCATTATACTGGTAGATATCCAGGAAAGAAATTCGAGGAATTTTTGGTATCTTTTGGTAAATCGATCCCAAAGATGTGCGCCCAACCTGGTTATAAAAATCGAATAATTTTAAGGGGATTGCATAATTTAAAAATATATTATGGTGGTAGATATTCAGGAATTAAACCCGAAGAGTTTTTAGAGTCTGTTGGTTAACAACCTTATAAAAATCGGCTAATTTTTTTTTATTGAGTAAAAATATTGAACGTGCGGACTTTCAAAGAAACTGTACTGTTTGTTTTAAATCAATTTGGAGGGATTCTGCTGTTTTTTTTTTCTCACTGCTATAACTCTTTTTAGAAATGTGAAAAATCATTTTAATTATTATTTTCTTATATCAGTCATTCATATTAATGAGTTAATTAAAAAGAAATGAAATAAAATTTGTTAACAACTCAAACCAAGTCTCTTGAGAAATATAAATTAAGATTTAAATCATTATTTTTTTAACTTAAGTCATTGAAATTAATGAAGCTCTGTGTGGTAAAAAAAATCATGAGGACCGCCAACGTTGTTTTGAAAATTCAACTTAACGTTGCATATTTTTTTTTTTTTTTTTTGCTGCGTAAAAACTACAAGACCTAGAAACTTGAAAATAAAATGGATCGTAGAATAATGGGGGAAACAAATATTGGATAATTAGTTTGAGACAAGGGCGTCCTTGACGGAGGGGGGAGCATTCTTGTCTCCCTCAGGAATTATAAATCTCTAGAAGTCTCCTTCAATATTTTAGACAAATAAAAAAAAATTTCATGAATCGTCAAATTTAGCGAAGTTAAGAACAAGAAAGAGATAAAAAATAATTTATCTTATTGAAGATATTTAGGATATATAAGAAACATTTTTTTTTCGAGTAAAAGTTTGAGAACCTATTATGACCGGGTATTTTCTAATTTCGTCCCCTTTAAAATTTGGACACCTATGGTTTGAGAATTATAACTTGAAGTAACAAATGCCATCGCTCTGCAGAGCACAGAAGAGCAACTGCTGAGTTGAAAAGATCAGATATGTTTGTAAAATGAACACAAGCTTTTTTTTTCAAATTTGTTTCAAAGAGCCGTGGTGGCTCAGGAGATAGAGCTTTCGCCTTCCAATGAGGTGAACCGGGTTCGAATCCCAGCGATGACTGGTCTATACGAATCCCGCATCCGGCTAGCACCGACCACAGTGCTGCAGTAAAATATCCTCAGTGGTAGACGGATCATGGGTTAGTGTCCCCTTGCCGTCAGTCTAACAGTGGGAGGTTTTCGTGGTTTTCCTCTCCATATAACGCAAATATGGGTTAGTTCCATCGAAAAGTCCTCCGCAAAGCAAATTTTTCCTATTTCTCAATCCAGAAGTTTCCTTGTCTTCTAGATTGGGTTCAAAATTACAAGGCTGCGAAGTTCGTTCAACGGCTGCGTCGGCTGTTCAACGACGGTTATAAAATTTGTTTCAAAGCTGGTGCAATTTTAAGTGCTTTGTTCACGAATTTGTTCTCTTTGTATTCTTTACATTACAGTTTGTTTTGCTGTGCAAAAACTATAAGATTTAAAGTTTTGAAATTACGATCGGCTACAGAAAATTGTACGGAGAGTACGATGGAATAAGAATAATTAACATCCGACAATTAATTCGAGAATTATTAATTGTTAAACTTTTAGAGGGAAATATTATGTCTTGTCTATCTATAACCATCAGAAATGCAATTACGGAGTAAAAAGTTTACGCGCTGAAAGAGCCATTTTTATTTGCGAACTTTCTTCCGAAATTCCAATTTATTCGAAAGTTAATTTAAATTTAAGTGCTTTTCAGGATTTTTTCAGTTTTTTTGGTTTAAATATTGACTATTTATTTATTGTTGTAGAAAGGAAAAAATCTCTTGCGAGATCTTGATTTCTTTATTTTATGAGCTCATCCTCGAATAGAAAAAGAGATAGAAATATGACTTGCCAGATATGAAACTTAATATTTATATCGATATTTTTAAAACTAAAAAAAAACTTGAAGAAGAGACATATTTGAATCGTTTTAAATATCCGTGTTTGAGTCGTTTTAAATATCCGTGTTTGAATCGTTTAAATATCCGTGTTTGAATCGTTTCAAATATCCGTGTTTGAATCGTTTCAAATATCCGTGTTTGAATCGTTTTAAATATCCGTGTTTGAGTCGTTTTAAATATCCGTGTTTGAATCGTTTTAAATATCCTTACTTGTCAACGAGTAAAATTGTTTTTCGTGCATTTCTTGTTATTGAGTCGCATCTGTACTCTTAAGGTAAATTTTTTTTTAAAGTTTAGATGATTATTATTTAAATCTAGATAATCTCTTTTTGTCGTTACGATTAACATATTTTCAAAATGTTCTCACATACAGCTACAATAATTGTACATTTTGAAAGTAAAGTGTTCTGCGTTATTGTGAAAATACTGACGTTTGAGAAAAAATGATGAGAAAAAATTATTGGAGTTGTTGAGTGGAGTGTCTTAGTTATTCAGAAAAATTTATTAAGATAAATAAATAAGTAAAATTTAAAAAATAAATAAATAAAATTATCACTACTCAAGCAAACTTCCTTCAAAAATGAGTAAAATGATTTATTAAGTTTATAAATTATTTAAAGTAAAGTAAAATGATTTATTAAGTTTATAAATTATTTAAAAATCAGTAACATAATTTTATAATCATTTTTTTAGATTTTTTAAATGATATGATGATTTGTATTTAATGATTTAACCCTTTGACTCAGAATTTTTATTATACATATTTTTCATATTTTTTTCAATATTTTGTATTAGTTTTGGCCAAAATAGGAGAAAAATATTTTATTTAGTATTCTAATAATTTACGATTATGAAATACAGCATGAAATATCAATGTATTTTTCTGCGTTAAAAGCAAAATCTTCCAAGCAATTGCTTTTCAAATTTGAAGTCATTTAGATCTAAGAGAAACGGTTATTCATTACTGAAATTTCGTCGATTTACAATATCAATTATTGATGAATTTTTGTATGTGAATGAAAGACAAAATTAAAACTTCCTTTGTTGGGTTTTATATTTTAGTACAAATATAATTCCAATGATATAACAGATTTTTCAGTATCTGTAATAGACTGCTTTATATAATTAAAAAACAACAACAGAATCTATTTTTTCTGTTAATTAGAGAGTCAGAAAAAAATATGTATAAGGCACATTGATGTCTCATCTGGCTCAAAGGTTCTGCGTACTAGTCTGCAAAGGTTCTGCGTACCTGCGTTGTTCTGCGTACCTGTAATAGACTGCTTTATATAATTAAAAAACAACAACAGAATCTATTCTTTCTGTTAATTAGAGAGTCAGAAAAAAATATGTATAACGCACATTGATGTCCCATCTGCATGAAAGGGTAAAACAGCTAGTTTTAATCATTTAATTTTAATAACAGACAATCGCGTGATTTGTTTACTTTAGCTAACAAGTTAGCGGGTACCAGAGTTTTCAAAGTCATGCTTAATATTTGAACGGAACCGGAGATTCGTCAATTTTCGTATTGTGTTACTCTTTATTTAACATAATGTATAACATAAATTAAATAACTTTATATAACATAACATCCTTGTTGCCAGAGCCCATAACTGTACCACCGACTACCACAACAGAAGAGCCCATATCCGAAGTGCCCTTCACAGACACAACATTTGTACCAACCTTGTCCAGAGAGGATGACGTCATGCTAGTCAAAGTAGGCGGTGGCATCACGCTGGAAAGAGGACTCAGGTGGAGTGACCAGCTCAGCAACAGGCACTCACCCGAATTCAAAGAAAAAGCCACTCAAATACACCTTCACGTAAGTAACAGTTATTTTTTATCTGTTATAGAATTGTATCCGTTGTGAAAATAATGCCCTACTTCCAAAGATCTGTAGTAAACTACTAGGCGGAAGTGTCATTCACAATAACGTGATTTACAGATCATAATGGTGACATTTATTGCCGAAATGAAATGCAGGAATCGATGACACTGTAAGTGATAGCTTTTGCTGTTGTTGATACTTTTTTTATTCCCGTCGTTGAACAGCCGACCCAATTTTTTGAGTTTACGGCTGCTAATGTTCAACTCCGTACCCTTGTAATTTTGAACCCAAACCAGAAGACGAGGGAACTCCTGGATCAAGTAATGGGAGAAATTTGCCTTGGTGGAGGACTATTTGATGGAACTAATCCGCATTTGCGTTCTATGGGGCGGAAAACCAGGAATACCTCCCAGGGTTAGCCTGACTGCAAGGGGACACCAAGGGGATCCGTCTACCACTGAGGATATTTTACTTCAGCACTATGGTTAAGAACGAAAACAACAAAATCACACTGAAAACGATCGCATCGTCAGGGATTTTGAAACAGAAAGATAACAAGTAACCCTGAACACGCATTTACAAGGGATAACATTATAATTATGATAGGCTCGATTACTTCTGGTTCTATAATGAATAAAAAAAGAGAATTTAGACAAAAGAAACAGTTATGATCCATCAAGTTGGGTAAAAAAAACTTCGCCAGATTGGCGATTTTAAAAAAACTTAAGTATTTTAGTTATTTGTGCCAAAGTCTAGACAACCTATACAAAACAATAGTTTATATAAATTAAAATTAAAGAATCAGTCCGATTTTAAGATATTTGAAACGGTGCTTTCTTATTTTCTTCAGCGAAACCCTTAAAATGAAAATCAGAAATTGCTTTTACCTCTTTATTCTAAACAAAGTATTAAGTTTGTTTATAGAAATTCTTTTTCATTTTTTTTGTGGATAATATATGCAAATCATATTTTAATGCGTTTTCTTTCTTTTATTGCAGCTGGAGAATCTGTTTAGGTCATCGCCAATAGCTCCTCGCCTTTGGCGCATTCAGATCGATGGATTTAAGTGAGTAATGTTATTCATTATGCATATTTCTCCCCCACGTGGCGTTAAAAGTTTATTAAAGAACGCCAAAAGAATATCTAAGTCTCTAGTCAAAACGGAAAATACTTGAAATCATCCACCGAAAAGAGGAATGAGATTATAAAATCCCCCAACGAAGGGAAGTCTTTAGGGAAAATGAATAACCCATGGTGATAGCGAGCTGTGAATGGATGCTGCTTCTTCTTCGTTCGAGGGCTCTTCTTCTGAAATTTTCATGACAGTTAATCGCATTGAAGCGTTAAAATGAAATTCGCATTTTTGAATTTTTAAAACAGCGTATGGAAAAGCTGCCATTTTTAATTTTGGTGAAAAGATGCAGGTTTCTGTGTGATTAAAGTATTGAAAGAGAACAGCAGCTTCCTTGTGTGGAGTTCCTTCCTTATTTAACGTCTATATTATGTGAAGCATCTCTTACATCGATTTTAACTGATTTGCAAAGTTAAAGTAGTTTAAACTCGTAATGGGCCTTAAAAAGCAAGAATAAGTTTTAAATTTAATAAATTTATTTTTGAAGTTCTACTTCTTATGCGACTTCCAACAAGGTTGCGTTAAACGTTTAACGCTACATTTTTATTGGCCGGGAAATCACGTGGTAGGATCCAGTTTTCCCTCATTCATTTCCATATTGTTTTGGTTCTCACTAGCATAAAAATAATAAAAGTATTGTTTTTCTATAAATATTTTTTTAGTTTTTGATACACATATAATTTAATAGGGTANTTTTTTTTTTGTACTCACTTCCAAAATCTCAATTTTTTTCACTCACTGTATACAGAACTTTTCTACTAACATGTGACACTAATTTGAAATAATCGAATCGACAACAAAAAACAATCGCGAAAATATTAATTTTTCTTTAATTTAAATTTACTTTGTATGTCTTTTTTCTCTTTATTTTCATGCATTGTCATCCAATTCTGAACTATGTGCCAAATTTGAAGTCTGTAGCTAGTCGGGAAGTTAGTTTAAAATCGTTTACAAAATTCTGATTCTTCTACAATTAACGTCGCAGGTTGCGAAGTTTAACTTCTTCCACGCGGAGGGACTCCACGCACTATTTTTTTTTGTATATAATTAACTTCTTATTACCTGAAGACAAAACAAAAAATTTAATTCAATCAAATGACCAGTTTTTTGGATCAAGCATTAATAAAATAGTGTTAAAATTACAGAGTAATTACAACTTTATTTTAGTAGGAGTAGTGGCGAAGCTAGACAGAGATAAAAATAGTAAGATACAGCAAACAAAGCTCTTTGTTTTCTTTTTCCTTCCCATATTCCCTTCTGGTGTTGAACAGCCGGCATAATTTTGAGTTTACCACTTTCAATATCTAACTCCACTGAACTGTAATTTAGAATCCATTCCAGAAGACTAGGGAACAATTGAATAAAACATTGGGATGAACTAGCCTTTAAGGGAACTAAACCTCATTACTGTTACATAGATAGAAAAACCACGAAATCCTCATATAGTTGCTCCGACAACAGCAAGAATATTCTAAATCCCTGCTGCCGGACCATTGACCCATCTACCACTGAGGATATTTTAGAATCAGCGGATCGTCCAGTAATTGATATGATTCGAACTCGGGTTACCACTTTGAAAGGTGAGCCCTCTACTCCCCTGGACCACTATGACTCATTCCTTCCCGCTATCATTGAAGCACAATCAGTTTAACAGAATCGCTCACATTTTAAAAAATTTCTGTTATAATCTTTATTTTATCTCTGCCTAGAGCCGCCGTATTACGTGCTAAAAGCACCTTTTTTAAATTTTCTATATATAAAAAGCAGCACTGGAAAAGAATCCATAGAAAACTAAAAGGTACATTTATTCATATAAAGTAAGTTTATATATCTGCTTTTTTTATCTCAAGTTATTTATATGATTATAATAATAATAAATTCCCATTATAAATGTCTACTGACCAGAATCACTGACACTTCGGAAATTTATGTGATAATTTCTCTTTATCTCTGACTAGCGCCACCGTGTCACATGTTAGAAACACGTTCATAAATTTTCTATAAATAAACAACATCTCTGGAAAATAATCAATCGAAAATAAAAAGATATACTTAGGCATACAAAGTGAGTTTATGTGTTTGATTTATTTTTCTACAACAAAGTTATTTATATTATTATAATAATTAAATTCCAGCATAAATTTCAAGTGGAGCAAAATAGCTGGCACATCTTAAAACTTCTTTATTTTCTAGCAAGTGTCTATTTTTGTCACATTTTCTTAAAACATTTTCTACTTTTAATTAAGCTAATATTTTTTTATTGACATGATTTCGTTCAAAACAAATTTATGAAAAACACAACTCCTTTTGTAATGCATAGTTAATTTGACAAATGTTTTAAAGCATAAAAGCAGCTATTTTTAGACCTTAGTTGTCTCGTTTAAAATGAAAATCTGCAAAAATAATTAACTTTTCAAGATTAAAACTAGCGCTAGATTTTTCTAAAAACATATTTTTCCAGAAAATTCCGCTCACTGTTCTTTCATTATTTAGGAATTAAAAAAAGCAATTCCTGGGACTCAGAAATTTTGCATTAACGATAATCAGCTTAAAGTTCAAACGAAAATTGGCTTAACTGAGCAATTTACCTTTCAATGTTTATTCCAAATAAATATTAAAAAGGATTAGAGTATTCGAAATGGAAAAAGTACTTAGAATGAATTATTCACTATCTAAAATTATCGTTTTCTTAAAATAGAATTACCATTACAGAAGATGCTTTACCTTTAATTACAATAGGGCACATTGTATGGACATTGAATTATTAATATTGCATTTTTTCGTCTTATTAGTTGAGCCAATAAGTAGTTTTCGTTTTATTTTACTTTTTAAAATGAACTCTGCTTATTATACTAGTATTAAAGTTTTATTCACTAACTATTAAAAACTAGCCTATATTTTAGTTTATCTATATTTATACAAAACAACTTATTTTCACAATTGTGCTTCTCCCATAGTTTAAATGGAGAATAACGTCTTTTTCTATAAGAGCTTATAATTTTTTTCAAATATTTATAAACTTTTTTTAAATTTTAAGAACTGTGTAGCCGTTTCATTTAAAATTTTCGAGCTTGCACTATAACAGGTGTTTTAAAAAGGACCAAAGATTAAATTATTTAAGGAATAACGGAAAACGAAAGAGCTCATTGATTTGCTGTGTTCTACTTGTAATGCCAGAAATTATTATTAAGAAATTTAAAAATTAGTTACAAAACTATAAAACAGATGGCGCTACTTAATTGTTTTCAAACTGAGACTACTTTAATATGTGGTGCAGTATGCGGAGAAATCTAACAGACGTCTGTGGAAATACTTTAGCTAAAATGATCTCACACACACCGGAAAAACCTTGTTTTCTAGTTTTTGCAATCAGGCAGCGCCGACTATTGAGAAACTTGTGAAATAATTTGGTTCTAAAAATGCTTAGTTTCCTAAGTAGAACAGAACAACCGACCATTTCTGTTAGTTCCGACCTTTTGCATTTTTTTTTGTCACGTGGACAAAATTGTTTAGACATAAAACATGTACTTTTATTGTTTAAACTTCAAAAGTTTTGACATTTTATTATGTCAAAAATTACACAATTGATTAATTAAATGTTATTACTGAGCTCTTTTTTGTATACTAAATATCTGATTACATTTTATTTATCCATTAATTTACTTTTACCAAAATTCAACTTTACTTCATCACTAATGGAAGCCATAATAAACGTTGTAACTGAAAGTTTAACTTAATTTTCAAAACTTCTTTACAGCACTTAAAAGAAACATAGCTATTTTTTTTATTCTATTACTTTTTTCTTTAATCGGTATTCCTTCATTCGTTCTAGTTGACTAATATAGGAAAAAAAGTAATTGCCACTAACGATTTGACCCGAGTCAATAGTACCATTTTTATTATAACACGTGTTGGCATCATTTCCAATCGCCAATGAATCGTTATTCTCTGCATACGGCGGCATCAAATGTTTACAGCTAGTATCAAAATAAAGTATTGGTCGTAACCAAGAGAATTGCGTCGTAAAAGTCTTCAGCCATGAAACCGGATGTTTTGTGGACTTGCTGTGCTGTCAGCCAGCTAACAGATAAGTTGTTTTCGTTATCATGTAATCCCGCCTCTTAAGTCCACCAAAAAGATCCGCATTAATATCTCTCTGTTGCTAAATTTGGCGAGATTCGATAAAAGTAAGCCAATCACGTAATTCCTGAAACATAACCTTCAATAATTATTGATAAAAAGTATTTAGCTGGCTCTAAAACGCAACTTAAGGTTTACTGAGATACTTTTCTTAGTTTTAAGAGAACTTCGAACATTAAATTTTACTTTATTTTTGGCTTTTTTTTAAAATCTAGAATGTTCTAGAAAGGCGGATTTAATTGAATTTATTGCTTCTGCTCTCTTCCATGATGTTGTTAGCGAACATTTAAATTTTTCTTATCACGATATTAAATGTATTCGATATCTCTAGTTACTTTTAGTACTGACTCTGTTGAAATTTTACTATCACGATATATTGATCCGCGATGGCTCAGGGGATAGAGCGTTCGCCTTCCAATGAGCCGAACCGGGTTCGAATCCCAGTCGATGCGAATTACGCATCCGGCTTGCACAGACCATAGTGCTGACATTAAATATCCTCAGTGGTAGACGGATCATGGGTTAGAGTCCCCTTGCCGTTAGGCTAACCGTGGGAGGTTCTCGTGGTCTTACTCTCCATGTAACGCAAATGCGGGTTAGCTCCATCAAAAAGTCCTCCACAAAGGCAAATTTCTACCAATACTCGATCTAGGAGTTCCTTTGTCTTCTGGATTGGATTCAAAACTACAAGGTTACGGAGTTGAACATTAGTAGTCGTAAACCCATAAAATTGGGTCGGCTGTTTAACGACGGTTAATTATAATAATTATAATTATAGTATAATTATAATATGATTATAATAATTATAATATCACGATATATAGTCTAGAAATATTGATATTTCTCGATTTATTGCGATATTTTCTAATCACAGATAAATAGAGTTACATTTTTTTTCATTGATCAATATTTTCATGATCAAAGTTAAATTTATCATCAATATCGTAATGGATTACTGTCAAAATCGTTAATACCTGACTCATTTTCATATTCCACGATTATCGTTGTCTGTAATTATCGCTGAATTAACGTCGTAGATCATTATCATACATTCAATATCTATTGTTTTACTTAATATTTACGATTTATAGTGAGAATACAATTTAAAGCAGCATTAGCAGGTTATTGTATAATGCTTAGTTCTAATCAGTTTGCTTAATGTGGTAATACTTGGTGCTGCGTTATAAAATATAAAAAGCTATATATTTTTTATATCTTACATATGGATAGTCAATTAATGGATAAACATTAAATTGTATATCCAAATGTTACTGCTTGAAAAAATAAATAATTAATAAATTCCTTACCGAACAGGGAAACTGCGTCTCTTAGAATCCCTTTTATAGGGATTAACTAATATCCATTTGTTGAAATTTGAACATAAAAAGAAAAACAATTATTAAAGTGAGTGCTTGCTGTGCACTACAGTGTGTAACAAGCCTACTGACGCAAATGAAAATATAAAAAATATATCAAATGGTCTGGAGATCATACAGTTTCTCTCTGACTTCTAATAGCTACACTATCCGGCCAAAATTATCCAGAGATCCAGTGTTACGGACTCGGAATGTTCTGAATCATATACTAATGTGATGATCCAACTTTTACCTCGTTGACAGCCAACGCACGTTTGGGGGAAAGCTTGTACCAGTGTTTGAAAGGTGGCCATAGAGCTGAAGTGAGTCCTGGCAGTGAGGATGATCGATTATATTGACTACATTATATGCGTTCTAGGTGTGATGTTTTTGTTGTTGTTTCTAATACCCAAGTAGTCTAACTCTTTGAGCCAATTCCATAAACTTCCAAGAAGACGTTCTGAAGAAACTTCGATCAACTTAAAATTAATACAATTTAAGATATACTCGGGCAATGGCCGAGAAGTCCTATTCTTTGTTTATACTTGTGAGAAAAACCCCAAGTGACCAAGGGAAAAGTAAAACGGGGTGTGTAAGTCTGCTGGCTTATAAGTCCTTCCGAAAGCAGGTGCGAATTAAAAAAAATCAGACACTTTTTTTAGACTTTTTTCAGTTGATTTCACTATATTTAATACAAAATATTAAATATCGTACTACGACGCGATATCAATACAAAATATTAAATATCGCGAAATCTACTGAAAAATGTCTGAACCAAGAATGCAATAAACCAAACATTATTAAAAAATGTGATTTGACCATTGAAACAACCGTTTGCCGAACTATTTTTTCCAACTTTCAAAAAACACTTTAAGCCCGCATGAGAGCCTTTCTTTTCTCTAAAGTCAATGTTAATAACCAAAACCACGGAAGAGTGTATGCTATAAAAACCATTCTAAAATTTCATTCGAATTTCTTTTCCAGTGGAACGAAGAATTCCCGCTCTGTCGAAGTAGATTTCATTCTTTATCTTATAAAATCTCCCGAAAAGATCGCCGTCGAACATCTGGCAAGAGTATTCCATGAAAAGTTGAGCACTAACAATACATTCGCTAGATACAGGGTGGATCCTAACAGAACAGCATTCGAAAGTAAGTTCTTTTTATGCTTTTATATTTATTTTTATACAACTTTTTTTTTTAGTTTTCGATTTTTATAAGAGGATATGGAAAAAGTCCATGATCTTATTTCGAAGATCAAGATTCGTAAGCTACTCAGAGTTTTTATTTAGTGGCACAGGAATTTTTGGAACTTAAAAGTTGTTCTATTTATTTATTTCTACTACTAACAATATGACTAGGAAAATAAATTTTAGTTTAAGTATTTTTAAAAAAAAAAATGAGATGGCTTGCAGTTGTTTTATTCGTGGAGCTTTTTCGTCTTATTTTTTACTATTAAATTTCAGTCTAAGGTGTAATTTCTCGAGGAATTACAATATGCATTTTACAACTGAAACAAAGGAATAAATTATTCTGCAGATCGAAGTAATGTGCACATTAGCTAGAGTGATCCGTTAAAGTGCCTTAAATTATTTCTTTTTTTTCTTAAACTGTCGATGAATTACAATGTGCATGTTACCACTAAAGTACAGGAATCAATTTTTCTGAATATCTAAGTCAGGGATGGCGAACCAATGGCACGCGTGCCATTTATGGCACGAGACACAATATTTTGGGCACGCCACCGCCGATCACAATTGTTATTACACTATGAATTGTTATTCCACAAATGTTATTACACTATGAAGCATATGAAACAATTAAATTAAAATTCACAAAAACGAACAAAATAAACAATTATTAATTAAAAAAATTAACAATTAATAACCACAAAAAACAAGCCAACAATAAATAACTAGCAAAAAAAATTACAGTCCTGCTTAAACTAACATCTTACAAGTTATAAGATCTTACAAGTCATAAGATAATATAAGTTATTTGTCATCTAATCTGCAACAGCAGAAGTCACACTGATGTTACTTTAAGTTGAATTACGCGTATAACTGAGACATTGCCAAAAAAATTTTTTTTTCATAGTAAATAAAGAGTTTTGAGTTGATAGTATTTGGTATTATTTTTCCAATAGTCACATAGTCAAAATTATTTGACGGCACGTCTATGACCTCATTAAACAATTTCTTGAAAAATGGCACGTTGGTGCATAAAGGTTCGTCATCCCTGGTATAGGCTATAGGAGCCGACGACTTGTTTGAAAGCCTTTGCTGCCAGGCTTAAACAAGAGCTGACGACTCCAGTTTGCAAAGAAGCGTAAGGATTGGATAGTAGATGACTGGAAGAGTTAAACCATGCAGACCAGGCTTTCAATTACACCATGCAGATGCCAGGGTTCGGATATGGCAAAAATAGCTTTGCAGTAACACTTAAAGCTGGTGGAAGCTACGTTATGGGTCCTTTGATGCCTGTGAAACAACGCATGAAAGTCCAAGTATTAAGTATTATCGCAGATCAAGTACATCCTGTTTTGCTAATGCAGTACCTAGATTCTTACAGCATATGCAGATTATGTTCTTTTAAGTCTTGTTTTTAAAAAGCAAACGAGCAAATAGGGAGGAATTGCTGAAACTTTATTTAAAAACATCTTGATGCTTGTTTCTAATTAAACTTAAACTGAATTGAAAAAAAAAACACCGCAAAGATTTTAAAAAAAATTCTGTAACTTGGTTACAGATTAAAGAGTAACAGTTCCGTTTTTAGTATCATTTTGTAAAATTTAACTTAAATTTAAACAACATGAAGTTTTTATGTATAATTGACTTTTTTATGTGCTACTTTTGCAACATACATGTTAAATTACGCTGTTGAGGTGTAAAAAAAATTCTGCTGCCGTGGATTCAAATTGCGTTTTTTTCTGCTTAAGTATAAATCTGTACCCCCAAATGTGTATACATTTTTTAATTCATTCTTGAAACGTATTCTAAGAATTCATATTACGGGTCATTTTTATTAAAAAACATCGTGTATTTTACTCATTTATAATTTATCTTATTTAATGCTAGAAAAGTAATATAATGATTTAAAACTTCTCACCTCTAAAATAACCTTCTTCAATTGTAGCTTTTACCTTTAAGCAAGAAAAAAATATTAGCATAAACCATAAGCAGAAGAAAATAAAAAGCAAATTTAGAAGTAATAAAGTTTGAAACAATTCATTTTAAGANACATATATATATACATATATATATATATAACATATAAAAGTGATAATTTAACGAGAAAAAGATGCATGGACAAAATTATTATTCGAAAAGATTTATAATTCGCTCATTAACTATATGTATATACAGCATGGTCTAGTAATAAAAATATGACTTTTTCTACGAAATAGAGAAAACTTTTTTTAGAATAAAAATTTAATATTTTAACGATGTAAATATATCTATATGTAACAAATAAGTGTAATTATTTAATGATAAAAAGAAGAATGGGCAAAAATATTATTCGAAAAGATTTAAACTTGACATATTTAAATATACAAACAGAAAAATAAAGAGCAATAATAAAAGTATGACTTTTAAAGAAAGAAAAGCTTTTTATGAGTAAAAATGCAACAAGTATATTAAATAACAAGCTTTAAGCTTTTTTAATTTTGAAAGTTAAAAATATTTATAAACTCACATACTATTGAAAATACAGGGTGGAGCAGAACTATATGTCAAAAATGCAAAGGCAGGTAAAGTAAAATTGATATTCTCTATGATATTAAAATAGTGTTAAATTTTACTATTATTATTAATATTCGAAGTTGTATTTAGAAATTAAAAAAAGTAAATTAAATGATCTCATGTAATGTATACGTAATTAATGCGTACACATTAATTGTTATATTTAGATTTTAGAAAATATAAAAAAGTAAATTAATGTCTTTTTAGGTGTTCTTAATTTATTCTAACATAACGTATTATTTTCGAGAATTTTTTCTCTGCCCTAGCTGGGACTCGATCTGCAATGTCTATCCACTACACAATAGTTAATCAATAGAGCAGAATTATAAATGCATTTGAAAAAAAAAATACTAGCAATTTAAATTTGACAAATCAAAACTATCTATATATAAGAACAATTTATTATTCAACATATTAAACTCTAATTAAATTTGCTACATATTTTTTTAAATTTATCAATAATTAACAATCAAATAATTATATTACTATCTACCAAATTATTAATCAGATAATTAATACACGAGAGAGATATAAGTAACTCAGGACTAAATGAAATCGAAACAAAATAACATTAATTTCTTACCCTTTTAATTTTAGCAAATGACTTAATGATGATCGCATTGAGCGGGAGCTGGTCCCAGAAATTAAACTAATTAGTTGAAATTAACACTGTGGTGTCGTTGACATTTTACAAGCACAAGAACGAAAACACGTTAGCACTCGCTCAAACATAACATGAACAGAACAGGAGAAAACGAACTCAGCTGATTAAAGCGTGAGGAAAGAAAAAGTTACTTTTTAGCTTTTTTAAAAATAGTGGTGACTCCTTGAAAACAATAATAAATTAGAGAAATAATTAAATTTAAATGAATTAAATGAAATGAAAATGCTGCCATCTAGAAACTGAAATTTTACAAATACTAAAATTTTAAATATTAATAATTCAAATTAAATGAAATTTAAATAATAAGGAAATAATAATAAGAAATGAAAATGCTAAAGTTATTAAGTCCAAACAGGGAAATTAATCGTCATTTAAATAAATAAGGCAGAATTGGATGAACATTTTAACTGACTCAATTAGTTATTCATTCAGTAAAATAACATTCCGTGAAATAAGGCCTTCCACGTTTTAACTGTAAAATATAAATTATTTAAATTCAATGTATCAATTTTTATTTTTTGCATTTTTTTATCGAATAAATGAAGTTTTTTTTTCTTCTTAAATTAGCTACATATAAATGTGAGAGATTCAGAGAAAACCATAAAAAAGCGCTTTATCTTAACTCACAAGAACACGTAACGTTATAAATTAATAAGTGTTGAAAAAATATTGTTTTTTTTTATTCATTTATTCATTTTTTTTTTGCTCTAATCCTTAGCGATCATTTCTTTTTCTTTTCTATTTCCAACTACGAGAAACTAACTGTAAGTGATTTTAATAACATTTTTACCTCATATGGTAATTATATTAAATTAACGAAAATGTTAGATTTTTTCATTGTTTTCAATATATTTTAAATGAATACTGAAAATTTTTTAATGTTTGTAGTAATAAAAATAATAAAAACATTATTAATAATTTTGAAGCCCTTGACTACAAAGAGTAAATAGTTTTGAATTAAAGAGGGGAAAAAGCACAAATAAATGTGTGACATATATTGGTAATAATTAATTGTAAGAATATAAATTTATATTTTTTGCACTTACCGAAATCAATCAATTTCTTCAATCTTGATACTCAGTAGAGTGACAGTTGATACCATTTGTCAAATGGCCAGTTGCTTCTTTTATTTATGTACTATAAATTCTTCTTTATATTCTTTTATATATAAAGAATATATATAAAGAATAAAAGTATATATATATATTTTATATATATATTTTCTTGAAATATATTCTTTTATTTATGTACTATAAAAAAAATTCTCCCGTCTAAATTCCCCCCCAAACTATTCGTTTTATTTAGTGTAAAAATTCCCCCCCAAGCTTTAGGTGGGCGCATCGTGCGCCCACCTCCCCCCCTGGTGGGGGCCCCTGAGTTTAGTAGTTCCAAGGATGAGACATCTCTTGTTTTTTCCCGAATACCCATTCGTTTCCCTCTTTTGTGCAGTTTAGTAATTCCAAGGATGTGACATCTCTTTTTCCCAAATGCCCATTTGTTTCCCTCTTTTGGCAAGTTTAGTAGTTCCAAGGATGTGACATCTCTTGTTTTTTCCCGAATACCCATTCGTTTCCCTCTTTTGTGCAGTTTAGTAGTTCCAAGGATGTGACATCTCTTGTTTTTTCCCGAATGCCCATTTGTTTCCCTCTTTTGTGCAGTTTAATAGTTCCAAGGATGTGACATCTCTTGTTTTTTTTTCCAAATGCTCATTCGTTCTTTCGGATTTCTGCAGCGATCAGTGCGAAGGCCTTCCCTCTTCTAGGAGATGTTGCTTCGACCACTAGTTCTCGTTAAAGTGGAAATAATGTCGTTGTTGGATGCACGTTACTGTACACTTAAAATAAAGCAAAACGTTCTTCACTTATTTACCGATATTTAAAGAATCAAGTTAATTCCTTCAAACAATCAGCAAATTGTTTGATTGAATTAATCATTTATCAATTAAAAAACTTTAATATGAAAGATACAAAGAATCAATTGGCTTAAATTATTATCACAGTTAAGGAAATTAATTTAATAGAATTTATTTATTTTTCGACATAAAAGAGTTAAGTTAATAATATCAAGCAATCAACTAAATATCTCATAGAATTAATCACCAATTAACTAAAAATATCGGAAAGGTGCCTAAATGTAATCTCATATAATTATTAAGAAAACTTGAGTGATTGTGTATTATTTTTCTGGTAATATTTGTTCAGTAAATACTACAAATGAATTATTTTTGCTAGGTCTTCAAATGACCTAATTTGTCTCACCTGCTTCCTAAATCTCAAAAATATCGAATATTTATGATGTAAATTGAATAGGTAGACTGAAACAATTGTTTATTAGTTTGTAATGAGCTGGTGACCGAGTGGTTAGCGTGCCTGACTACAGAGCCGCTGGTCGCGGGTTCGAATCCTGCTCAGGGCATGGATGTTGCTTTCTCCCTTCTCCTTTGTCCCTTCTCCTTTGTGTGTGAATGTGACCCACCCTATAAACGGGTTGTGGTTGTGGGCGACGCTGCTCCACCGCCGTGGCTTCGCCACAGGTGCACACTGGGCAACGAGAAGACAGTAGCAGTTCTGGCATTCCTGTGGCCAATGGGACAACCCTCAAGTGCCCGCCATTAAAAAAAATAGTTTATGAGAAATGTTGTATGAAATCTTTGAATTATTAGTTTACATTGTAGTTTTCGGCAACAAAAAAGTCAGTTTAATTAAATCTTAAGACCAGGAATAGTTAAATCATTTTAAATCTTGTTCTCAGTTGTTGCGATTTGGTGGTACACTCGGTTAAGGCGTCGCTAGCACCGCTTGTTGGAGAGCTCAGGGTAGTGGGTTCGATTCTGGCAATCGACTAAACAACCAGTGTATATGTTACGGTGAAACTCCGAAATCTGAAGAATGTCGACATTCACGTAGTCGCTTGGTGTATGTCCGAAATATTTGCTGAATACTCTTATTTCTGACTCTCACCGGTGAATGTCAACAATCACATAGTCGCTTTGGTGAATGTCCGAAATATTTGTTATATCCAATTTTATATTAGTTTAATCGTTAATATTATTATATTTATTTGATATATTTATATTTATTCTATATTGTAATACTTACTGACGATAGATTAGAAGAAACATCAGTGTTTGGAGTATCGGGCAAATATAAACCGGGCAGTGGCACTTAACCTTAAAAAAACATCAGTGTAGGGTTACAATATCGAATAAATGTAATTATATCCACTTATAAATTCATATCATATTGAATGTAATAAATATTTCGGACATTCACCAAAGCATATCTGTGATTGTCGACATACACCGGAGAGGATCCGAATGTAAAAGAATGTAATGAAATATTCGATCTTTCACCGACGTATTTGGTGTTTGTCGACATTCACCGGTGAAAGTCAACAACCACCGATTTCGGTCTTTCGCCGTGACATATATACACAGCAAAGTGCATGTTAAATCAGTAGTTGGTTGGGGTGTTGAAGTTTGGAGAGAAGGGTACCAGCTCCAGCACTGTCCACGTCGTCTGACCAGGGTCGAACTTACGTACCAATCCTATCCTGGCCGTTAAGAAATAAATTTCTAAAATTGGGGTTAGGTGATAGGCCATGGAAGGAGGATGTGTATGTGTGTTCTCAGTTGTTTCAGTCTTATTACAAAACGAACAACTGCACTCGCGGGACGGGAAATTTCGCGTTGGGTGAAAGTTGGTAAAGAAATAGTTCTCGACAATTTTACAACAGTAACTTGTGTACTACAATTTAAAAAGCTTGAAAAATTACCTGTTTGGTAGTTAATAAGTTGTTCTTATATCATACCAGTGCGATATAAGACTACATACGAGGTATGATTTTAGTATTACTTGATGTTTTAAACAACAACCACACCTATAACACCTGGCGAAACCAAAAAATGGAGGTATAGGGGAAAAGAATTTAGTGAAGAAAGGATAGAAACAAACTTTTGAACTTTCACGATATGGACTGTAATGTGCTCAACTGTAACTTATCTCATTTCCACAATTTAGTTCTTTTCTTAGAAGGAAATGCAAAGCCTTTGCGCAAATGTCTCTTTTGGAATATTACAGTACTTTTTTGTGGTTTCACACTGAGCCATTCAAATTAACTTGCATGCTTTTAAAATGTTGGTTTAAGCATCAAATTTAAAACATTTAATTAAAAAAATCAATCAATTCAGAACCTTTGTTCTGTTGTTGTTGTAGTTCATTTACATCGCACTAAAGCTGCACAATGGGCTATTGACGACGGTCTAGGAAGCATCCCTGAGGATGATCCGAAGACATGCCATCACAATTTTGATCCTCTGTGGAGGGAATGGCCCCCCAGCTTCGGTAGCCTACCGACCTGCAGGCGAAGTCGAGCACTTTACGGTAGAACAGTTTAGCGAGGACCAATACCGCACAACCTCGGTCCCTACGCAGACTGATCCAAGTGGTCACCCAAAACCTTTGCGTAAATGTCTCTTTTAGAATAGTAGAATGCTCTTTTGTGGTTCACACTGAGCCATTTTTCGTGGTTTCACATTTCACTCTGAGCCATTCAAATTAGTGTGCATGCTTTTAAAATGTTGGTATAAACAACGAATTTAAAATATTTAATGAAAAAAATGCCATCAATGCAAAACCTTTGCGCAAATATCTCTTTTAGAATACTACAGTACTTTTTTGTGGTTCACACTGAGCCAATTTTTTGTGGTTTCACATTTCACTCTTGAAATGCTTTGAAAATGTTGGTGTTAACATCGAATAGAAACATTTAATAAAAAACTTTCAATCGTGTATGCATAACTATTAAGCTGTTTGAAAACATTTTTTAAAAAAAAATTAATATCAATAAAACTTGTTATCCTATTGTTAATTCAAATTTATTAAATTTTTTTGCTGTAAATATGGAGACATCTTCATATATTTCCTATTGTGTCAGCTGTTTTTGAACATAAATTTAGTGTCAGTAAAACCTTCCTTGTTGTGAATTTATGGCTTATGATAAGAGGAAAAAACAACGATGAAAGAAATAAAAAAAGTTTTTATTTGAAATAGCAGTTCCATGTCACATTTTTATAGTAGATTCGAGAATCAAATATTTATCTTCCGAGCCTCTTTAATGGTCTGCCCCTAAAAACTTGGTCATAAAATATTAAAGTATTTATCTTTTTCACTATTCGGTATCCAAATGCGTTTCTTAAATAAAGTTCTTTGATATTCAGTGACGGTATTATAGCGTTCGTAAACTTCACTTTCGAATTTAATTGAAGAGCTTAGTTGAAGAACATGTTATGAGATCTTTGGGAACACTCAAAATGTTGAGTTTGAAGACATGTAATGGCCTGCTTTATGAATAGAATATTCAGCCAAACTATTACGGAGGGGAAATTTTTTTTAAAAAGAAATTTGTCTTGTAAATAACTTTCTGATGTTCTTACGCGTTTTGGAATTGTTAATATTTCATTTAACATGTTCTTCAAATAACATGTTCTCCTATTAACTTTTATTATACTTTTTAGTTATAAATTTCTTACCAATTTCTATAGCGGTTTTTCCAAGTTTTGTAAAAAATGTTCTTTGATATTCAGTGAAGGTATTTTAGCTTTCGTAAACTTCACTTTCGAATTTAATTGAAGAGCTTAGTTGAATAACATGTTATGAGATCTTTGGGAAATCTCAAAATGTTGAGTTTGAAGACATGTAATGGATAGAATATATAAATAGAATATTCAGCCAAACTATTACAGAGGGTGAATTTCGATAAAATAAAAAAAAATATGTCTTGTAAATAACTTTCTTATGGTCTTACGCGTTTTGGAATTGTTAATATTTCATTTAACATGTTATTCAAATAACATGCAATTAACTTTCATTACACTTTTTAGTTGCAAATTTTTTACCAACTTCTCTAGAGGGTTCCCAAGTTTTGTTCCACGGAACTAGTATTTTACTTGCATACTTTCTTAAAAATAATCGAAATTTTAAACAAATAATGGATAATTAATAGGTTTCAAAATCAGGTTTCAGTCAAATTTCAGATTTCAAAAAATATAACTAGATTAAAAGAAAAATCCTAAATCTCAGAATCCCCCGGAATCCGCGGAACACTTTTTGTAAACCGCAGCTCCGGAGTAATCAGCTGGATATCTAGTAAATTCAACTAGAAATGTAAAATAATCGGCTAAGATGCCTAAAATAATAAACTAGATACTTTAAACAACGGAATATTATAGAATAGGCCAGATTATAAAGTGATTCCAATTAAGAATTGGTGATTTCTATGACCAATTAAATCAGCAATTCAAATCAACTGGCTCACACTAATTATGTTAATTTTAAATAATGTTTTACTAAATTAATATAACAGAGAATGTTTTTAGGATAAACAAACTATTTTTCCCATTTATATTTGCAGAACTTAGTTTCGTCATATTTTAGGAACATAATATTTTGAATTTGAGAGCATGTTTTATTCAAATGAAATATCGAAATATCCTGCCAGAATTTGATGGAGCTCATTTTTCAACGAAAAGTGTGAATTTTAGTGTTTGTAAACACCACTTTCTCATTTAATTAAAAACTTAGTGATATTTTGTAAACAGTTAGAATATTCAGTTATAAACCCCTTATAGTTGGAATCGGAAAATTTTGGTTTATGTTACCAAGTTTAAAAAAATGCAGTTTTTTTTTTAAAATAGTAAAATAGCTTCTGAAAGTTTCTCTACAGATTTAATAAAATTGGCTGAAATTTCACTTAATATATGATTTTATTAAACTTCTAAGTTATAATTTTGCCTAAGGGCTGATCTAGAGTAACCACCTAGATATCAATAGTTTTCTATCTAGAATATCTAATCTCTGTTCTAGAATGAATCTGATCAAAAGGTGATTCGAATAAAAATATGAATCCATTTTAGTGATTCCAGTAATTAGTATTTTAATTAGTGATCCCAATCAACTATTTGAAAGCACTGATCGCTAAACTGATTATCAGCCTTTTATTATTCAGTTTGAAATAAATCTATTAAAAAGTAATGCAACTTTGATAATCGGTCGATTTCAACAAACTTGTGAGAATCTAAATATTCAAATTCATTTGAAACAGCTCAGTCAAAGAAATAGATTCGACTTTTTTTAAATAAATTCATTTTACTAACTGATTGACATCAACTTACCTAAACGCACTCACTTAACTTAAAACAACTTTTTCAAATAAATAAATTCGATTTTTTTAATGATTTAATTAGACTAAATGGATAAGCATTAACTTATTTAATTGAAGTTATCAACTAATTCATTTAATCAGCGAATTACTAATTCGATTAATATGAAATGTACGTTAGGATTTTTTGAAATAAGTTCCTTTGACTAATTGATTGACATCAGCTTATTTAAATGAAGTTCTCATTTTATTTTGAAACTATCATTTCAATTATCTTTGGATCTGAAAATTAAAGACAAAAGGATTGAAATCATTGTCAATATGAAGGTTCAGTCATATCTGCGATTTTAATCATTAATTAAGAGATTATTAATTAACATCCTTTACTCCAAAGTAAAATAAATAAAAAATTTAATTTCTCTAATCGAGTATTTTTTGTAAGAAAAATATTTAAAATCGTCATCTAGTTTACTCCAAATGCAAAACAAAAAAATTCAAAGATTTTCTTAAAGATGTTTAAAATCAAGTTATCAAGGAAAAATATTTACTTCAAGAAAACAAAAGAGCTTTTTCGCAGATTTTATTAAATAAAATCATAATTTATTATGTAAATTGCAAGCTAAATATTATTTGAAATGGATGAAATTCTGTGATATTTTATGTAATATTTAAAATTACAATTTGAAAAAAATCTTATTTTTCAAGAACAATATGCCTAGAGTCGTTTTCCCGAAGAATGTTTACACTTTTATATTTTTCAGTTAATAAAATCAAATTTAAATATTTAAATGCACTTTTCGTGCTTAAAAATTCTTTATCAAGGATAAATTCTAAGCTACGCAGAATTCGGAAGCTAGTTTTAATTTATTCCTTATGGTAACCTGGAAAGGAAAATAAATTTAAATTAAAGCAACCCTTGACAACCAATATTTCTTATCTCTTGTCAACAAAGTGCAAAAATGGCTGTTTCAAACAATAGACTACATTGGATTAAATAAATTACGTAAAAAGCATTCAAAAAAGTAGATAAAAAAAAACTTAAAAATCTTTTGATATATAGTTATCTACTCTTGATGACTAGCAAGCGTTGTATGTATCATTTTTGGTGAGTGTTTAAATTATTTTGTTTAAAAATATTTTTCTGATTGTTTATATTCTATTGCTGTTTTAAAACTGTATCTTAAGTATGTTAGTTCGTTTATGCATTAATGTCGTAACAAACTTTTTATTTTTAAAGATTGCATTTTACTATTTCTAATACTGTTAGCATTTAGTTCAGTTTCTAAGATTTTATTTAAACATATTAAAATTGCTACGATGGCTCTAAATTTATAATGTTTGCACCTTTTTTGTTTAAATTACTTTTTAGTCTAAAAATATTTTCTGATTGTTTATATTCTAATACTAATTTAAAACTAATGATGTAAGAGTTCCTTGATGCATTAATGATGTAACAGATTTCTTAATTTTAAAGATTGCATTTCGTTTCAGCGTTTTATTGCTACTTACATTGTTAGCATTTAGTTAAGTTTCTAAGATTTTATTTAAACATATAAAATTGATACAATCGCTCTAAATTTGTTGATAACTTTTTATACTTTTTTTGTGATTGTTTAAATTATTCTTTTGATTAAAAATATTTTTTTTAATTGTTAATATTTTA
Source organism: Parasteatoda tepidariorum (assembly GCF_043381705.1). Taxonomy (NCBI): domain Eukaryota; kingdom Metazoa; phylum Arthropoda; class Arachnida; order Araneae; family Theridiidae; genus Parasteatoda; species Parasteatoda tepidariorum. The sequence goes on along the minus strand of NC_092212.1, from coordinate 80,614,915 downwards.
TTACTATCTTAAAACTACATTTTTGGTTAATATCATAGCAGACATTTTAATTTTAAAGATTGGATTTCGTTTCTATTGCTGATATTGCTGTTAGAATTTAGTTCATTTTCAAAGATTTTATTTAAATATATTAAAATTGATACTATCGCTCTAAATTTGTTGATAATTTTATACATCTTTTTTGGTGAGAGTTTAAATTAATTTTTAGCTTAAAAATAATTTTCTGATTGTTTATATTCTATTAATAATTTCAAACTGTAGATTTAGTATGCAAGATTGTTCGTTAATGCATTAATGTTGTAACAGACTTTTTAATTTTAAGGATTGCATTTCGTTTCTATGTTTTAGTGCTGCTAATATTGTTAGCACTTAGTTCAATTTCTAAGATTTTATTTAAACACATAAAATTAATGCAATCTCTCTTAATTTGTTGATAATTTTATGTATATTTTTGCTGTATGTTTAAACTATTCTTTTGTTTAAAAATAGTTTTCTGGTTGTTAATACTCTATTACTATTTTAAATTTTAGATTTAGACAGTAAGCATAAATGTCCTAACAGTCTTTCTAATTTTGCAGTTAACATTTCGTTTATATGTTTATTGAGATTAAAACGATATAAATTAAAACAATATTTGGATTAAAACAATATATAAACGTATCGAGATTAAAACAATATATAAACGCATTGCGTCGAAAACAATTATTTTAATAAAAATTATGTTAAAAAATGTTAGTTTAATCGTTTTAATTCTGAGATGAAGTTATTTAGTTCTGTAATAATATTTCAATGTTAGTAGCTCTAAATTATATGCTATATTTAGAGTTTAAAACAATCATTCTAATTGCATTCTTGTTTCTTTTTTTTTTTTTTAACACTAAGGTTCGTATGAACGATCAATTTATAAGTGATTGATGTAGCTGAAGCTCTCATCTCTTATAAAATGTCAAATGTGGTAACATATTAAAAAGCTTATTAAGTAAAATTGTTCTTAAACATGTTAAAGTTGCAACAGCGTTTCTCATTTTGAAGATTGAATTACTTTTTGCTGTTTTACTGCGTTTGATACACTACAAATTAATTTAGTGAATAAGAAAGTTTTAAACTTATTATAATTCCTTCAATGTCTGTATTTGTTATATTTTGACAAAGCATTTTGTTCATAAGATTTATCTTAAGCCTATAGAGATTAAAAATATCATTTTTTGAATGTTTATATATTAAATTGTTTATATTTATTTCGAATCTATATAATTGTTTCGAAATAATTCACACAATCTCTACATTTCTTATATTTTAACAAAGCATTTTGTTCGTAAGATTTATCTTAAACGTATAGAGATTAAAAATGTCATTTTTTGAATATTTATATATTAAATTGTTTATATTTATTTCGAATCTATAAAATTTGTTTAAAGAAATTTTTTTTTTTTTTTTTTTTTTTTTTTTTTTTTTAAATTTTACCAATATTGCATCTATAGTTTTTACGCTTTACTTTACACTTGGGCAATTTATTCTATTTTTGATAATTGTGTTTTTTCTTCAATTCTCTGTTTAAAAACCAAGTTACATCAGTTATTTCGATTCAGAATATTTTATCGAAATGAAGCATAATTTCTCTTATTTATTGTTGTTAATGGATCTTTCTAATTTTAACAATTGTATGCATATTTTAGCTGCTTTACTGCTTTTAAATTTTTTCTGTTGGATTGGTTTTGGTTTTATTCGATTCAACTTAAAAGAAAAATACATAGAAAACATTTCCTCATTTGTCTAAATAGCAATGCTTACGATTCCTCCTCCCCCCCCCCAGTGATTACAAAATAGCAGCTAAATGCAGTGATTTATCTTATATGTAGGGTTAGGATATGCTCTTATATACAGGGTTAGGATATGCTTACGTATAGGGTTAGGATTTGCTTATACGAGGTGTGATCAAAAAGTATCCGACTTTTGTTCATAAAATAAACGTTTATTATAATAAAATTATTTAATACAAATCCCCTTCAAAGTAGTCCCCTTGAGCTGCCACACACTTCTCCCAACGCTTCTGCCACTGTTGAAAGCATCGCTGGAAGTCCTCCTTCGGTATGGCTCTCAGATGGTCTGTCGCATTCTGCATAATGTCTTCTCTGGTCTGAAATCTGGTCCCTTTTAGTGGCATTTTCAGCTTTGGGAAAAGCCAAAAATCGCAGGGAGCCATGNTTAATTTTAAACATTGCATTTCGTTTCTATGTTTTAGTGCTGCTAATATTGTTAGCATTTAGTTCAATTTCTAAGATTTCATTTAAACATATAAAAATAATGCAATCTCTCTTAATTTGTTGATAATTTTATGTATATTTTTACTGTATGTTTAAATTTTTCTTTTGTTTAAAATTAGTTTTCTGGCTGTTAATACTCTATTACTATTTTAAATTTTAGATTTAGACAGTAAGCATAAATGTCCTAACAGTCTTTCTAATTTTGCAGTTAGCATTTCGTTTATATGTTTATTGAGATGAAAACAATTTAAATTAAAACAATATTGGAATTAAAACAATATTTAAACGTATCGGGATTTAAACAATGTAAACGCATCGGGATTAAATCAATATAAACGTATCGGGATTAAAACAATATATTAATGCATTGCGTCGAAAACAATTACTTTTATTTTAATAAAAATTATGTTAAAAAATGTTAGTTTAATCGTTTTAATTTTGAGATGAAGTTATTAAGTTCTGTAATAATATTTCAATGTCAATAGCTCTAATTTATATGCTATATTTAGAGCTCAGAACAATAATTCTAATTGCATTCTTGTTTGGTTTTTAATTTTTTTAACATCAAAGTTCGTATAAGCGATCAATTTATAAGTGATTGATGTAGCTGAAGGTCTCCTTTCTTATAAAATCTCAAATTTGGTAACATATTAAAAAGTTTATTAGGTAAAATTGTTCTTAAACATATTAAAGTTGCAACAGCGTTTCTCATTTTCAAGATTGAATTACTTTTCGCTGTTTTACTGCGTCTGATACACTACAAATTAATTTTGTGAATAAGAAAGTTTTAAACTTATTATAATTTATACAATCTCTACATTTTTTATATTTTAACAAAGCATTTTTTCGTAAAATTTATCTTAAACTTATAGAGATTAAAAATATCATTTTTTGATTATTTATATATTAAATTGTTTATATTTATTTCGAATCTATATTATTGTTTAAAGAAGTTGCTATTTTTTTTTTTAATTTTACTTATATTGCACCTATAGTTTTTATGCCTTACTTTAAACTTGGGCAATTTATTCTACTTTTGATAATTGTGTTTTTTCTTCAATTCTCTGTTTAAAAACACAGTTATTTCGATTCAGAATATTTTATCGAAATGAAGCATAATTTATCTTCTTTATTGTTGTTAATAAGTCTTTCTAATTTTAACAATTGTATGCATATTTTAGCTGCTTTACTGCTTTTAAATTTTTTCTGCTGACTTGGTTTTGTTTTCATTCGATTCAGCTTAAAAGAAAAATGCATAGAAAACATTTCCTCATTTGTCTAAATAGCAATGCTTACGATTTCTCCCCTCCTCTCAGTGATTTCAAAATAACAGCTAAATGCAGCGATTTTTCTTGTATATAGGGTTGGGATTTGCTTATATATAGGATTGAAGTTATATATAGGGGCAAATGCACCGAAAATCGGGTGGGGATGACCAAAAAAAAAAATTTATTCGCATCCCAGGGATACGCGTAATTCTCCATCACGAGAAAGAGAAATTCTTATCCTTATTATTAAATTGTAATGGTAAAATTTCTATTCCATATTCTGTTCTATATTATTGTTTTTTACTATTTCTTATTACATTCTTATAATTTCCTATTATCCTCTTATTAAATTTCTTATCATTAAATCCTTATTATAAAATTTCTATTCTATATTTTATTCTATTTCTATATTACTATTTCTGATTAAAGATTTCTTATTATTGCATTCTTATTAGAAAAGTTCTATTGTAATTTCTATTCTATTTATATATTATTATTTCTTATTATCTTAAAAGAAAAATACATGGAAAACACTTCCTCACTTGTCTAAATAGCAATGTTTATGTTTCCACTCACCTCCCCTCCCAGTGATTTTTTTTATGACATAGCTAAGTGCAGCGATTCTACTGAGGCAATATATAGCATAAGGGAAGGAATCACATGTCCCAGGGGTACGTGTATAAATCCTTTATCACAAGAGAAAAAAAATTCCTCTTATTAAACTAGATATTAATTAAACTAGGCTAGATCTTATTATTAAATTTATTCATCTAATTTAACTTGAATTTTTTCAGAAGAAGAAAAGGAAAACAATTTTGAGTTAAATCGATCGAGAAATTTCGGTTTTAATTACTTTGAATTACTATAACTGAATAATTATTCAATTAAATTTTTTCCTGCTCATAAAATATTTATTTGTATGTATATCTCCAAAATAGAGATTTGTATCTTTCTAGTACGGACATGCTTTTAGTTTTTTAAAAAAATGACTTAGAAATTCGGAAGTTCTGGTTCCCGAAGACCTGCTACTTTAAAAGTCTAGCAGAATCGCTGTAAACTGACATCTAGTATAGAGGAGTAAAATTTAGATATCCTTATTGGAGTTAAACCACTTTTTTTAAACAATGGGATACATGCAAGTGACGTAGTATAGGTATCTTGATCCTGATTGGTTGTTGAAACGTGGCATTTGTTTACGTTAGCAGCTGTTCTTTCCATTTCGAGTAAAGCCCGCCAAGTATCAATTCTTTTAAGTGACACATTCTAAATTCTTTCACAAAGATTCTTCCTCAGAGATTTCATTTTTTTTTACTATATATTTGCACAGAGACTTAACACAAAGGCAGGCATGAAGCCATATGGAAGATAAACAAATAATAAATCTAAGTTAAGAAAAATAATTATATTTCAACTATTTCGATGTGCGATACGGTTCTATATTTAATTAACTTATCGTTAACTAACATTCTAACTTATGTAGAGTAACTTAGCTCAACTTTAGTACGCCATTTTGCTGCTAAGGATTAGCTGGCGTTGATGCCATAGATCACATGTGTGGCTATATCTTCTTGAAGTGCAAGTAACCAATTTTTCAGCCTTATATTAATTATTTCTGAATTCAGCTAGTTGAAAATTCTTACTTTTTTTTGGTTCTAACCTAACATGATGCATATTTTATACGAGAAATATTATTAAAAAACTTCTCTGAAATAGAAATAAAAAGTAAAATAAATAAGAATTTTATAACTGTTTCTCCTGTCGTAATTCTGCCTTCTTTGCTTCGGAGATGGTTTTTATATATTCGCAGTTTCAACAAACTTTAATTTATTTTTACTCTAAAAAGGATTTTATAAAATGTTTGTTTAGTAAAATTATTTTCTGCATTTTACTCTTCCTGGGGAAAATAAAATTAGAGTAATTTCTTCCTGGATATATTGATTTTCTTCTTCAGAAATGAAGAATTCCTGGTTTGTTAATTTAGACCAAAACTCGTTGCCAAGGTAACGTGTCGAAATCCTAAAATATGAGTCATAGAAGTAGGAAATAAAAGCATTTTAGGAAAAGGAGTAATCTTACATTACGAACGCTTTTTTTTTTCTTCTTCCGAAATATAATTTGTATTATTTTATATTAATTATCCTTGTCCATGCACCATTATATAAATGTTTTTTTTTCCACAAAATTGCCTACTCTATATATATTTTTTAAATTTTAGTCATCGAAGAGTCCGTGTGGGAAAACAAATTCGCAGTTTTACTTAAAAAATATTTAAATATATTTTTTTCAAGCATACATTGAATCATTTCCATCTGAAAAATAATATGTCTTAAAAAATGATTTAAGATTTGAAAAATTCATTGAAGAAACACTGAAATAAAAAGGAAAATGCATCTTCATCTGTTAAGGAAAATATTTTTTTTTCTAAAATATCAATATTAGTTACAAAAATCGTCAACAGATGACGGTTGAAAAAACTATTAAACACTATTTTCTGCTTTGTTAGAACATTCCATCCAACTGAAATTTTTGCATAGATGTCCTTTCTGACTGCGTTGTTGCCACAAAATGTAGATATTTTGAAAACGTTAAGAGTTTTTGTTGCGCCATCTGTTAGCAAAGTTTGTATCTAATTTCGAAGCTGAGTAATTTCTTATACAGAATACGCATCTCTATTTCCATTCTTCTTTAATTATTTTTTCAAATCGCTTGCTATTTTTGGAACTCCGGCACGACTTGCATCTCTTAAAATTTTAACCATTGTACTCATTCTCCTATTTAAGACCTAACTAAAGGAGTTTCTAACTTTTTCTCACTTTTTTAAACACTAAGCCTAATCATTACGAAGTGTAATATACCCAGACTTATGATGACGAGGTGTAATATACCCAGACTTATGATGACGAGGTGTAATATACATCTGTAATATACCCAGACTTCTGGGTATATTACAGATGTAACTCTCCAAAAATCCCTTCCTTTTCAGAACACTAAGCGATAAAAGCGTTTTTTTTTTTAATTTAAATCATACGACGCCAATTTAACACCGCCGTTTTTAATTTATAGGATCCGTAACAGGCTTGTATAAAGAACAGTTGACTTTTAATATATTTTCAAAAAATATCAATTTAAAAAAAAAATGTGCAAACGGCAATGTGCAATGTTTGCAAATATCACATTACAAATTTATTTAGATTTGTTTATTAATTCTTTAAAAAAAGAACAGTTTTCATAAAAGAAGTTTAGAAAACAGAATCGAATACCATGTTCATTTTCTTACACACGCATTTCGAACAATGTTCATTTTTTTATCGCTCATTTCTAGCGTTATTCATTTTCTTAAACACGTATTTCAAGCTTTTCCCATTTTTTTTCCCTTTAACTTTCGAACTATGTCCATTTTCGAGTTCTGTCCATTTTTCGTTGCATGCATTTCTAGCTGTTTTTATTTTCTTAAACGCTCATTTCGAAATATGTTAATTTTCTTAAACTCTCATTTCAAGTTTTGTCCATTTTTTAATCACGCATTTCGCGCTTTGTCCATTTTCCTAAACACTTATTTCGAGTTATGTCCATTTTTTAGGCACTCATTTCGAGTTGTGTCCATTTTCTTAAACACTCATTTGGAACAATGTCCATTTTCTTAAACATGTATTTACAGCTGTATCCACTTTTTAAACACTCATTTCTGACGTTGCCCATTTTTTTAAATGCATATTTCGAGCTTCGCCCATTTCTTTAAACACCCCTTTCGAAATCTGACCTTTTTCGAATCCTGTCCATTTTCCTAAGGTATCCTTTAGAACTGTGTCCATTTTCTTAAACACTCTTTTCGAACTATGTCCGTTTTGTTAAACTCTCATTTCTAGTTATGACCATTTTTTATCACGCATTCAGGGCTACGCCCAATTTCTTAAACACACATTTCGAGCTGTATCCAGAATTAAAATAATAAAATAAAAAAACTCACCGACGAATTATTTTGAATTTTGGTGCCATAAAAAACCACTCATTACAGAATTTAATTTATTCTAGTCTTTTTTGCTTCATTTAAACTTTTCCAACCTTGATGAAAATCAAAAATTCTAATCATTCTCGCATTCCCATTTTGTCGTACAATTTTGCACTGCAGTAAATTTAATCTCCAACCATATGTAATCATTACAATGATTTGCATCGTTGGTTTAATTCTGCGTTCGGAATTAGAAGACATTCGTAATCCCCAGTGAACAGCAACTGGAAATGAAATGTATAAAACAATATCCTCCTCGCAAATGCAATCAAGCACTAAGACGAATAACTACCCATCACTAAATATCAACGTTCACTCGGCATTCAAACAAACAATATCCTATTACCCAGCGACAACTCTCCTCGGGATATATCGAATTATTAGCCTGGACGCCAGACGAGTTTTAACCTAGTTTACCCCCATCTACAGTATTTGGTAGACTAATTTAGTTTGTTTAAAGCTATCATGTCGAAAACATTGTGGGAGAATTAATGGTAGAAGTTTCCTCTTTTCTACAACAACAAAAAATATATACTGGTTGAGTGTTTTAGTTGAAAGAAAAGGAAAGTTTACTTATATTATGTTTAGTACTATAGTTCGAGCAAATTTTCTTGAAAAACTGTTATTTTAGCAAACAAATATCGTTTTAGATAACTGTAACTTTTTGGTTTTTGTTGTAAGAGCAAAAATACGTTTAATTTTTGTTTCAAATACTTTCTACGTAATTTTTAAGAAAATTTAGGCACATAAAAAACATTAAATAGAGTAGCACAAAAATTGCTTTTCTAGCAAATTCCGGCACTTTACTTAGTTTCTATGTTGAAATGATGTATTTCCATGTTCTTTAGGATAAAACTCACTAAAATTATATCGTTTGCTACAAGAACCTGCAACCATCGACCATATTTTGAATAATTGTAAATATTAAAAATTATTGTGTAAAGTTTTTACGAAAATAATTTTTTTATTGGTTTCGGAACATTAATCACCGATTATCAAATACCGAGTAAATTTCTACAGTCCCTGGCCAAATTATTAGTCGCACTATAAAGATTCTATGTAAAATCTTAATTATCAGATGATACTATACAGCTTTATTGTCTTTATGTGACTGAAATCGGTTTCACTTGTTTTTGTTGAAGTATCAATTGGTTAAATTAGACGACATATAATATAAATTCGACGATTGGTTAAATTAGACGATATATCATGTAAATATAGAATAGTTGTTATATCAGGTATTATATTAGTATATTATAATAATTAAACCAAATTATCAGACGTACTGTAGTTTCTTAATAATTACATGTTTCGCACGAATTTATAGGCAATACCCTTAGGAAAATTTGCCATAGGTTTGCCATAAAAAAATGCCATAGGATATTCCTATGGGGTTTTGCCTATGGCAAAAATTTTGCCATTCAAAAAAATGCCATAGAATATTCCTATGGGG